>NW_024080843.1:136471-179686 GCF_003009895.1 Hyaena hyaena | reverse complement strand
GGGGGGTGGGGGGGGAGGGGCGGCGGTGCAGAGAGAGACGGAGACAGAGAATCCCAAGCAGGTTCTGCACTGTTAGCATGGAGCCAGATGGGGGGCTGAAACTCACAAACTGTGAGATCAGGAAACCAAGAGTTGGATGCCTAAGTCAACTGATGCTTGACTAACTGAGCCACCCAGGTGTCCTTTTTGCATATTATTCTTTAAAACAATTGTTTCCAGGGGTGCCTGAGTGGCTCAGTCAGTTAAGCGTCCAACTTCAGCTCAGGTCATGATTTCACGGTTTGTGAGTTCGAGCCCTGCATCAGGCTCTGTGCTGACAGCCAGCTCAGAGCCTGGAGCCTGTTTCCAATTCTGTGTCTCCCTCTCTCTGACCCTCCCCTGCTCACTCACCCTGTCTCTTTCTCTCAGAAATTAAAAAAAATAAATAAAAAAAAATAAAAAAACAATAAAACAATTATTTCCAAATTGTTTGAAATTTTTGAAAACATTTATTCAAAGGGTAAGTCAAATGCATACATAATCTTTAGGGTCCGAGAGCATCAAGATGTATCTTTAAATTGTGAGAATTTGAAAGGCAAACTCTTAATGATATGAGCTAAGTAAGTAACTTATTTCTAAATTCTGTAAGCCCAAAGTTAGGACCCACAGTCTGCCCTTCCCCTTCCTTAATGATATTTTTTGTTGTTGGTGGTGGTGGTTTTAAAAGAGACTTTCTTTTTTTTTTTTTTCTTAAATATTTTATTGTCAAGTTGGTGTGCTCATCCCAATAAGTGCCCTCCACCATGTCCATCACCCCCCTTCCCCTTAACTGATATTTAAAATCATAGAGCTTTTTGGACAAGCTGTTTATTACCTTTATTTGTGAATGTCTATTTATTTAGTGATAATCATACTACATTGTCAGAGACTGCAGTGAAGTCCTGAGAGAGACTGATTTTTAAAAACACTTCCACGCTCAGCTTGATCCTCTGAAACTGATAGCCAAAAAGCAGTTTGTATCACTTGTTCTGGGGCTGGTCCCAGGTTCGAGGAGGCCAACAGTACAATTAAACTGACTCTGCTGGCCTGCAGTATTCTACGGGGAAGTGAGGATACAGACTATACACGAAGTATAATTCACCAATGGTATATAAATGGTTTCTAGAAGCCAAACTAAATCACTTGGAATTTTGCCAAACTCAAAAAGGAAAAAAAAAGCCATAACAATCTTCTTTCTGCTAAGAATAATTATGTGAAATGTCCCAGTGGGGTTGCCACCTTATTAAGTACCCAATTGTGATCTACGGCTGCTAGGGACTGGCTAACAACATGATGAATGCCTTGTACAAGATCTATAAGAAGGACAAGCAAAGTTAAAGGGATATGTTATTTGGAAACATGAATGCAGCTGAAGGTCAGGGGCTCCTTATGAAATCATGTCTTTAATGTAATTATTGGACATTATTATACTCCTATAATATAAAAGACTGGTCATCACTATTTAATTCCATTTATTCTATGTATTTATGTCTAGATGTTCTCCAAAGGGCAATATGGAGAAACAACACTACAAATTATTTATTTTAATATTATTTAAAGAATCTGTGTCAATCACTATGAACATCCTTTACAAGGCACAATCTTTTTTTTAAAACTTTAATTCATGTTATTCTTCAAGAGTAAGCTAGTATTCTAGTCACTATAAAGGGTTAAAATACAGATGCTGTGAATGAAATGCATAATCCTTAAGGCCTTAGAGCATTAAGACATATCTGCTCCTTAGGGTCCATCTTTGTCCATAATCAATTTCTTCCCTTGGAGAACATTAATTGTCTCTAATGATAGCTTTCCATCAATACATCCTTGATCTTAAAAGGCCTGTACAGCTTTTCCTTTATTCAATCAAATCATCTCTACAATTGCCCCCCTTTAGTAAGATAATACCTTTTAAGCCTTGTATTTTAATATAAAAAATAAGAGGTAGCTGCAAATTTTAATGGAAGTGCTAACATTTGAGAACCAGGATGATGGCTTCCATTATCCTAAATAATGTTTGAAGATTATAGAAAGCACTGTATTTCAAAAGGTGGAAACTAATCCACCACTTTCAAATTATTCCTTGTATAAAAATCTCTTCTAACATTAGGGAATTTTTGTGCCCCAATCATGGCACTGTATATTTAGATATTTGAATATAAAAGATAATTTTGCAGCTCTGAAAAAACGCAAATAATTGTTATTTATAAAGACAAAATGATGAATAATGCCAGGAATTGTCAACTTTAAACACCAAAGACTTTTATTTTGTTACTCCTGATAAGCCATTCTCACACTATTCATTCAAACAACCACCATCCTAATCAGTAGTTACTAAAATTATTTAATTTCTTCATGACCATAAATAAGTAAATAAACAAACAAACAATAAGTAAGTAAAATTAAATGCCCTCAGTCTCTTTGCAACCCACTAAAACATTAATAGTCTCTTGAGATTCTACCCATTTGCCTTCTTCAAACATGCTTTTGTAAAAGCGTGGAAATTCAATTCTTTTTTTTTTTTTTTTTTTTTGCCATTCTACTGATTTGTTTCCATTTATATAGAGCATTGCTTTTGCACTGCTTTATCTAGGTTACTCAGGACAAATCTGTGTTTCTGTCCATGGCCTAACGACAGCTTCTGCAGACATGGTCTTAATATTTATAATAGGTAAGGAACCTTGAGAAGAGACACTGATAGGACAAAAGCCATTTATCCTACAGAATTCTTCTTTGGGTAATTTCTATATTCAGTTGGAACATAGCAAAATTTCCATGCTGCATGTAAAGTACCATTCTTATCGCTGCAAGGTTAGGAAGCCCTTCTCGCCAGAGTCCTGGCTTACATGTGTGCTTTCTCTCTTACAAAAATCTGCCAGCATTCTAGGAAATAGATGAAGAGACTCTGTGGAATGTAATTAACTGCAAAGCCCAGGTGATTAAAAAACCGATTAAAAGAAAATCACAGACACAACACAGAAAATAACTTATTTGTTGGGGGGAAAAAAGGTGGGTGGGGGAGATAAACAGAAAAAAATTACTAATTTAGGGTTTCTCTGGTAATATGTATAATTCTAGGTGCTAATTTTACATTATGAATTAAAATACAAGCAACATTTCATAAATGCATTGCCTGCAAAAGGAACAGGGAAGGAAATGTTAGAATTCTGTATGGGGAGAAAACATGTATATGTAGATAGATAATATCACCCTAACAAATATCAAACCTAAACAAAACACACACAAAAGTGAGACCAGTTAACAACCAAGATAAGAGATGAAAATTGCCACTAAAGCAGATCAACTTTATTCAATGCCCTGATAAGCACCTATTTGCTCTTCCCCATTATGCTTTCTTAGTATTTATAAATTATCATTTAATTATGCTGGCAAGTGGTAATTGTCAAATAAAGCTCAGATAGGCATAAGCCCTCAGGCTGCACATGACAGAAAAATATCTGTTAAAGCTGGGCTGATTCACACGCTTAGGAAATAATTTCCTTTCTTCTTTTTATCCTTGCCAACAAATTATATGAACTGGCACTTTGTGCTTTGTAGGCATTTTGAAGTCTATGCAGATTACAGAAAAGAAAAATTAGTTGTTTCAATATCTACCATTCCTAAATTATTCTGCTGATTTAAGACATCACGAACCAAGAGAACAAAAGAGTGCAAAGATCAAGAAATTCAAACCTTTCTCTACGTATAGTTTATGCTCAGGGTCATTTTCAATTGAGGAAATCAAGATTTGGAGAGTTATTTTACATATTGTATAATGGATTTTACATAAAGTAGGAATTGGAACATGACATTCATCCCATTAGGAGAGATACAGAAATCTCTTTTTCCTTAAGTCTCTTACTACTTAGGTTTAATTAGTACCCATCCATCCCACCTCTTTTGTATGAAGTGTTATAATTTTCTTCCTCAGCTAGTTGCAGCACTCAGCTGTGGGGCATAAACACAAATAGATAATGCGTACAAAAAGTAAGTTGAACACCAAGAGGCAATTTAATTTACATCTAATATTTAGACAGAATGTTGCATTTTGGTTATACAGAGAGCCACGCGTAGATTATTTTTTATTGGCAAGGTTGAGCAGAGAAGACACAGGGAAACATCCATTCCCCCATCTTTTGCTTGAGAGTGAGAGAGGGAAAAGGAGAAGTACAAGAAGGGGTGGGAGGAAAAGAAGCAAAGCTGTAAAAAAAAAAACAAAAACAAAAACAAAAACAAAAAAAAACCCCAAAATGTCTAAGCAAACTCAAGTTCCCTCTGTGCACAAAGATCATTACCAATTCTTCTCTTGTCACTCTCCTTCTCCCTCTCTGCACCCCAGCCACCCTGGGCTACTTTTGGGGCCCTGAAGGTGGCATTTTGCTTCCTACCCCAGATGGTTTGCTCCTGTTCTCACTGCTTGGAAAACCCTTTTACAGCATCAACCCTACTCCCTTCTCTGCCTCCAATGCTTGCCTCATCTATGCTAGTCCACTCATTCTGCATAAGCTGATTCAAACATCCTTTCTTTAGGAAAGCTTTCCATGAATCCCCACTCTTGGCTCCAGACAAGATCATATTATTATACCCTCACAGCCCTTAGTACAGTTCAAGAAAAAGAATAATAATAACAAATATAAAGTGTTTATTGTGTGCCAGGCTACTATATACTCTAAGAAAAGCCTCAAAGTAACCTGTGGAGGAAGATAATGAGGCTGGAAGACATTGAGTCACTTGTCCAAGATTCCATAGCTAATAAATGGTAGAACCAGGACTCAAACCCATGTTTGGGTCCAGAGCGAGTGCTCTCAGCCACCACTTCTTACTGCCATATTTATTTGCACAATCATCTAGCCGCTCTTTATCAACTCCTTCTACTGCTTACCCCCCCCCCCCACTAGTTGGTAAATTCCATGAGGCCAGCAATCATGTTTATTCTACCCGCTCTGATCCACATTAGGTACTCAATAAATAATTATTGAATCAATGACTGAACAATTAGCTCAAAATCAAGACATGGATTGGAAGCTGAAGATTGCTGCATCTCTTAGTTATCTGAGCCGCCAACACAGCTCCTTCATATTTGGAGACCCGTCTAGGATCTTAATCCAGTGAGGTGCTTGGCCAGCAGACAGAACTTCATGTGTCTTTGCTTCAGTAAGTAAGGAGATTTTGCTTGTTTCTGTTTTTTAATGACCGCCAAGGCATTAAATGAAATAAAGTTAGAGAAAGACAAATACTGCATGATCTCTCTTATATGTGGACTCAATCAATCAAATCAAGCGCATTGTTATAGAGAACAGATTTGTGGTTGCCAGAGGTGGGGGGATGGGTGAATTGCTTTTGTTTTTCTTTTAGTTTAAATAAGTTGAATTTTTAAAAAATGGCTTAATTCCTTTCATTTTAAAGGCTATGAGTAAAAACCAAAATGTTTAAGTGTTATTGATACATGAAAGCATAGAAGTTCTATAGAAAACAATGCTATTTCCACAGATGTTTTCTTTTGAGACTGAGTAGATATTGAGGTTAGTAGCATAAGTTATAATACTGACTCAAAAACACTCTGAATGCATAGAAATGTTGGTACATTTGGCATATTATGCAGCCAGAATACAGAGTGCACCCCAGGTACAATCTGTGTATTATTAGTACTTATTCATAGTCAACAAGAATGTTAACAATGTTCTGTCAAAATGCAGAACTCATATTTGAATACGCAGTCTAGCCTTGAATAATTCACTTCTTTATACCTGAAAATGAACATTACTCATTTGGAAACTTAGCCATTTTTCTGTTTTTGCTTTGTTTGTGCATACTTTTAGAGCATTTTAGTCCATGATGTAGGCTATTCAGTAACTGATGCAAATTTACTTTAAAAAAAAACAACACTCTTTTTAGCAATCAAAATACAAAAACACATCCAGACTGGCACTTGGGAAACTGAACATAACTTAACCTCAATTCAGGCAGCCCTTTTTAAATAAGAGATGTTCTTACACAGACATACAGGCTATTAATTGAGAATTGCAAGGCTAAACTGTATTCGTATCTTGGAATTCATAAATGGTTTTCAGCTACTTATTTATTTCCATAGGGACTACTCTAACCCAGTCAAAAATTCTTTTAAAACGAAGTCACTATTTTCAAAGAATGTTTTATGTCTTCTGTATTACTTTGTTTCTGCCACTTTAATCTATTCATGATATTGTTGTAGCATTGAAGCACTTTCCATTATAATTAGAAACTTAGTTTTTTTAAAAATAAAGCATTTACTTCTCATTTCCATAAAAACAAAACATAACATGGTAAAAATCTCTTCCATTTTAAAGTTAAGGAACAAGCATGAGAAAATAACCGCCTGCTCAAAAACAAAAATTAAGATACTGGCCAATGACAAGTCATTTTTCTTTAAAAAGCTGGTTCAATACAATCACAGATATTCACATGGTTTATCTAAAAAGGTAGTGCAAATATAAAATAAGTAAGTCCATGAATATGTAGTAAATTCCTCTTTATCTGAAACTCCAATATTTATAAAACACAAATAATATCTTTCTCTTTCTCCTCTTCCCTTTTCTGTCCTGTGTGAACGGGTAATTTTTAGATGATCCCAAGGCCTAGTATCTTCTGACTCTTCAGAAAAAGAATAGACTTCTTGACAATAGTTTGAAGATTAAGCATAGTGATTGTATTCCAGAACTCTACATTCTGGCCACCCAAATGTGAATATATGCTAATTCTTTTCCACTAGCCCAAGGGTTCTGAGAACTTGTAAATCAAATTCCTTGCTGTTTTGTAACAAGCAGGAAATTAGTGGATTCTTCCAAACCACCAAATGGGATATTGGAGAGAAAGCATAAACAAAAATTAAATTATAAGAATAAATTATAAACAAAACTAATGTTTATTTACTTATATTTTTTAATGTTTATTTATTTTTGAGAGAGACAGAGTGTGAGCAGGGAAGGGGCAGAGAGAGAAGGAGACACAGAATCTGAAGCAGGCTCCAGGCTCTGAGCTGTCCGCACAGAGCCTGCAGCGGGGCCCAAACTCACGAACCGTGAGACCTTGACTTGAGTAGAAGTTGGCGCTCAACTGACTGAGCCACCCAAGCACCCCCAAAACTAATGCTTAAAAGGGAAGACAAAGAAATCCACAGACACTTCAGTCTGCTTTTCTAACCAATGTTCTGTATATTGATTGGAATGTTATCAAACTTTAAAATAACTGATGCAATTGCTACTCCTCAGCTAACTTCAAAGCTTTTAGTACCTAGTAGAATCATCTGTACAGTAGGTGCTCAATAAAGGTCTGTTGGTTGGTTGTTGAATAAGAAAAACATTCCAGCACTATCCAATAGAAATATAATGTGAACCATGTATGTAAATGTTCTATAAGCCACATTAAAAAGGTAACAAGAGGGGCACCTGGGTGGCTCAGTGGGTTAAGCATCTGACCCCAGCTCAGGTCATGATCTCACAGTTTGTGGGTTTGAGCCTCGTGTCTGTGCTGACAGCTGGGAACCTGGGGCCTGCTTCAGATTCTGTGACTCCCTTTATCTCTGTCCTTCCCCAACTCACGCTCTGTCTCTCTCTCTTTTTCAAAAATAAACACTAAAAATATTTTTTAAAAAGGGTAACAAGAAACAGGTAGAATTCATTTTGATAATATATTTCATTCAACCAACGTATCCAAAGCATTATCATTTCTACATGCACTGAATATAATAAATGATTGAGTTATTTGATGTTATGTTATATTTGTACTAAATCTTCAAAATCTAATCTAGTTTGGACTAGCCACATTTCAAGTGCTCAAGAGCCATATGTGGGCTAGTGGTTACCATACCAAACAGCACAGACCCTATTAATTAAATGAGATTTGCTCAAGAGAAAAATCTTGTATTCTAAGTTAATGTTGTACTAAGTTCTACGTTAATGTTAATACTAAGTCTAAAGTATTGTTGTAGTTGATGATGCTAAAATAATGTTTTTTTCCAATATATAAAATAAATCCTTTTGGCAATAAATACATTTGAGATAGCACTTATACTTCCTTAACCCCAATAAAAAAAGGAAACATTCAAAATTATGTGTTAGTTATATTATCTTTAGCATGTCTATACAATAGTGATTAGAACTGCTTATCAGCATTATTTATGAATTTTCCCATGCATTTTGTACTGGAAATTAAGATTTGTACTGGAAATTAACACAGAAACTATGTGAGGTAAGCTTTATAATTGGGGCTCTGAGGGCGAGTGGAAGTAGGAATTTATACACAGCTGGTAGTATCTACATTCTTCTGTCTTTTTTTGATTCCCCAAACATGAACCTTACAAAGTCTCCCGTGATATACCATTGTTGATCTCCTAATCACTCAATTTTGAAATATTGTAATTACAGTTAGTCTCTCATTCTCTTTTGCCATACAATTTGTCAATACAAAATCTTGCCAATTTTGCCTTCAAAATGGATCTCATCTTTATTGTCACCTCTGTGCTCTTATTGACTTTGACAGAGAAACTTCATCTGACCAGTCTTGAACTATGGCCATCCATAGGCTCCTAGTCTTTAGTTATAACAGCACCAAGCTATTAGAGATATCCTGCTGAAACAAAGTTTGGAAAACATCACTCCCTGTTCACAGTCCCCTGATGTGAAGATCTTGAATATACATAGGTATAGTCCTGAATCCTCAGTGTGGTTATCAAAACCCTCTGCAATTTGATTCAGCCTGTGCATACATATTAAACTACTACCTATTACCTATTGCATCTTAAACTTAATGTAATATATATTAAGCTCTATATAATAAATACATATTCTGTAATATACTGACCTTTTCTGCTCTTAGCACAGCCGATAGTCTTCCATTCTGGAATATCTTTTCAACCTAATTCTCATTTTACTCTTCAAAATCAAACCAAAATCCCATTTTGTGAAACTTTTCTAGATCCATCTATCCATCAATTCAGTAAGAATTTTACTAAACTCTTTGCTGTGTACCAAATACTAAGTGACACCCTGCAGATTCCTAAAATATTTTTTTCTTGAAAATCTCCTAAGTTGGTAAATGATGTTCACAAAAAAATGTGATAAATGCTATTATCAACATATGCACAATATGTTTTTGGAAGGCCAGGGGGAACAAAAATTCTGCCTGTGTAGAGGAGGAACAGGGTTACACAGTAGATGATATGTGAGTAATGTCTTGAAGGATCAATATTAATTTTCCAGGTAGTGAAGTAAAGAATGTTCCTGGAAGATGAAACTGACTATTCAAAGGGCACCAAAGTACATGATTGAGGAATGGAAAATCATTTACTATTACTGAAGCAAAGGAGATATTCAAAATATTTAACAATCAGCAGGGCATGAATATTGACCAATCAGAATTAACAATCATCTCACCCATCCACACCAGCTGAATATCAGCCCAGAAACAAAGTCAATGAATGTGCCTGGCATAGAAAGAGTAGTAGGAAAGATTAGGTCAGTAACAGATTAGCAGGGCTATGATAATGATTTGAACTTACTTCAGTACATAGGAGGGAACCATTGAAAGGTTTCAGATAAGTAAGTCATATTATCAGTTATATTTTAGAAAGATCAACCAGGCAACTGTATAAAGAGTGGCTTTGAAGAGGGGGAAAAAAAAATAAAAGGCTGAGACAAATAGTTGGAGGATTATAGTAGTCCAGGTAAGAGATGAAGCATAGCTGAACTGAAACCATGGCTGTGAGGATAAAGATAAAAGATCAAATTCAAGGCATATTTAGGAGATAAAAATTCACAGGATTTGATGAACAATTGAACATGAGGAAAGAGAGTCTGACGGTGAGATAAATGATGCATTTGAGGTTTCTGGCTTGGAAAACTGATGTCTAGTGATGCCATCAAACCAAACAGAGAATATAAAAAGGAGAAAAGGTCCCATTTTGTATATGTAGTTTAAAATATCTGAGGAACACAGTTGGACATGTCCAGAAGACAGCTATAAATAGGAGACTAGAATCCAAGAGAGAGAAACACCTCAGAGTCACAGCTCATAATGTGGTAGTTAAAATAAAGAAAATAGATGAGTCTCCCTAGGGTAAGAAAAGGAAATGATGAGAATAAAATCCTAGTGAAGATCATCATTTACAGAATGGGAAGCAAAAAATAATCAGTATTTTGCCTTATATCAAAGCTACTTAAAGACTACCTACTTCTTCACTAGATCTTGAGATCCTGTAGGGTAGAAATCATATCATATTTATCTTTGGATACCCTTAGTATTCACTAAGAGTGCTTGGTATCTAGTAAGTTTGCATGCATACACACAAAATGTTTGCTGAGCTGAAATAAGCTTCATCCTGAACACTTGGGGATAATATATACTTCACAGGACATTTGATTAGACTACTCTCCATAGCTCTATCAGTGTATATAAAAATGGGCTCTTCAGTGCATCTTCCAAATCTACCCACAACCTTTTATTGCTTTTTCACTTAACTAATGGTTCCACCCATTTTCTAATGGGCCACAAAGCCAGACAACTCATGAAGGCAGGAGCTGGTCATTCTAACAGTGTAACTATGGAGAAGTTCCTCCAGGACTGATATAGGGAATGATTACTCCCCTCTAACTTCCATCTTCATAGAGACTGTGATGTTATGAAAAAATTCAGAAACTTTTGCTACTTTTTGGTGCATTAGCATGTACATGGCAAGCTATTTTACCCCCTTGAGTCTGTCTGCTCTTTTGTAAAACGGATGTGTAGTGTGACCTACATCTCAGGGTCAGTGATGAGAACTGAATGCAGTCCTGTGAGAAAGCACCAAACTCACTGTTCATTTAGTAGGGTCTTCATTTTCAGTAAGAAGAGATCATTATCTTCTCCTTTGGATAAGTAACTAGGAAACACAAAAGATGTTTCTGAAGATACTAATTCTCTCAAAAGTGAATCTCATATTGAGAATGGATATTTATAATGAAATTCATAACAATATGGCATAAAGTTGGGGCACTTGGGTGGCTTAGTTGATTGAGCATCCAACTTCGGCTCAGGTCATGATCTCACAGTTCGTGGGTTCAAGCCTGGCATCATGCTCTGTGCTGACAGCTATCTCAAAGCCTGGAGCCTGTCTTCAGATTCTATGTCTCCCTCTCTCTCTGACCCTCCCCTGCTCATGCTGTCTCTCTCGCTCTCTCAAAAAAAAAATATGGCATAAAGTTTTTAAGTATGATAGAAAAAGGCATGAGTCCATATACAAATAATGTTACCAACTTCAGAAAAGAATTTAAATGGTTCTTTTTTTTTTTTTTTTTTTTAACAATTATTTGGACTGATCTGAGTACAACTGTGCTCTTTATCTCAGCAGAGGAGCAGGCTAAAACTAGAGAATGTAAGGGCATGGGCAAATTTAAAACAAAATACTTGAATTCCAAACTTTTGCATGTCAAGTGTTAGGTGCTGACATCAATGCAGAGAATCCTATGCCTTCACCTGAACTATTGGCAAAATCCTGGGCCCTAGCCCCTGGAAAGACACCGTGATTAATATTTAGTTTAGGATTTTTTGGACAGGATTTGTGGTGGTATGTCCTGATATCCTTATTTTTCCAAACACCAATATAAAATTCAATTTCCCTTTCCAGGAAAAGCTGTAAGGAATAGTAAGTAGTAAAGTATATAAATAGTCCAGGATCATCAAAACCCAGGGACATTTTGGTAACCTCTAGGATATATTGGTCACATATAATCATTTCAGTATGAGAAATCAAAGCCTCTGAAACTGAAGAAGAAGAAGAAGAAGAAGAAGAAGAAGAAGAAGAAGAAGAAGAAGAAGAAGGAGGGGAGGAGGAAGAAGGAAGTTAAAATCAAGGTAATAGCAACCTGCTATATGTGAGTAGCTCAGAAAGAAAAAAGAAAGTACTAGATGGAGGGCAAATAGAGGGAAGGATGTTATAGTGTACTGAGACACTCTTTTTTTTTTTAAGTTTATTATGAAATGTTTCTGATATAAATTAGGCAACAAAACAAAAAACAACAACTACCATATATTTATCCTCAGCCCAGGAAATAAAATGTTATCACTAAATGTGAATGATCCTTTGAATCCCTCCCCAATTTCACTATTCACCCTAACTCTCCAAATAAAGGCCAGGTTTGTCCCGAATTTTTATTTATATATTTGGCAACAGCATATATTTCTTTATAAGGCAAGGTTATTTTTCAAAATATTTTCTTCAGAATTTGCATACCTGACCCCAAACTGTCTGAAATCACAGAAGGGTTTTTAAAGCTTCTCTAGCCAGTTTATTCATTAAACTAAACAGAGAAGCTAGGCAACTAATCTAAGGCCACAGATCACTACTGCTAAGTAGAACCAGGATCATAATGGATTAAGGATAAGGATAAGTTTGAGCCCCAACTCTACGACTTAATAGCTGGATGATCTTAGTTCTTTTAAACTTACTAGCTTAGTTCTACTACTTACTAGCTGGATGATTCTTAATTCATTTAAATTCTCAGCTAGAGTTTCTTCATCCATAAGATGGATTAATACCTGCCTTGCCTCCAGGATTCATACGTGGAGAAAATGAGGTAATCTATGTCCAAGGTTATAAACTATTCTACAAGTGTTGTTTATTGTCATCATTAGTCATCAGTATTCTTGCCACTAAGTCTGAGATGATGGCTCCAACAAGGCTAGAGTGCAATCCCCACTTGAGTCTAAGACTCATATAAACCATCCCACAATAATTGCTATCATTCATCACATCCTTTACATATAATGATCCAAATCATGTTTCTAAAAACTCTATGGGTAGACATAATCCTCATCTTCCAAATCAGAAACATGATTGCCATAGAGGTTAAACAGGTTATCTAAAGTCATTGTAAAGAAGGAAGAAACCTGAGATTTAAAGGTTATACTTCTTTTTTTAAAATTTTTAAATGTTTTATTTATTTCTGAAAGAGAGAGAGAGACAGTGTGAGCAGGGGAGGGTCAGAGAGAGAGGGAGATACAAAATCTGAAACAGGCTCCAGGCTGTGAGCTGGCAGTTAGCACATAGCCCGATGCAGGGCTCAAACCCACAAACCGTGAGATCATGACCTAAGCTGAAGTTGGTCGCTTAACTGACTGAGCCATCCAGACACCCCTAAAGCTTATACTTCTAACCACTGGGCGATATTACCCCCCCAGATTTGGCAAGGCTGACTGGCATGGCTTGATTATCCCTATCCAATCTCTTTTGGGTGCTATAGCACCAGACCAAGAACCAGGCCACTTCTCCTGACTTTCAATCTGGTACACTGGATTTATACAAAAGATTTTAAAAATTATATCCTTATTGTGTCATTAGTGCTCTTACACATTAGGTAAGCCTATCAAGTTAGAGAAATAAAACAAACTTGTTTTCTCAATGTTTTTATATGAAAGGGAAGATGTCTAAAAACTATCTAGATAAACCTCCAACTGTTTCCATGTATACAATAGCTGAATATGCCTTCTAGGTTTTGACTTTGGGTTGTTGTATCTGCTGCTATTGCTATTGTCCCAGACTTAGCTTCCAAATATTACCATTTTGCAAAGGTGGACACTGAGCCTCAAAGAAGCCAAATACCTTTCCCAAATTCCACAGCTGATCACAAATCTGAGACTGGAATGTTATCCTTTCTCCTGCCCAGGTCAGGGACCTCTGACCAAATCATACTGCCTCTTGAGGAAATATAATGATCAGTTTTCATATTTTGAGTATAATAGAATTTAAATTTGGCATTTGTTGGCACTAAGGCACCATATCAGTGAGTCAATCTTAAAGTAAAACCCATGAGCTTCTGCCTCTTAAATAATAGAAATATTTACCAAAATGACTCATTCTCTGCTGGGGCTTAAAGGTAGAGCCTAAAGGTTCAGTTTTGAAAATATTTGGGCACCTGGGTGGCTCAGTCGGTTAAGCGTCCAAGTTGGGCTCAGGTCATTATCTTGTGGTCTGTGAGTTCGAGCCCCACATCGGGCTCTGTGCTGACAGCTCAGAGCCTGGAGCCTGCTTCAGATTCTGTGTCTCCCTCTCTCTCTGCCCCCTCCTCCCCATGCTCACTCTCTCTGTCTCTCAAAAATAAACACTAAAAAAATTTTCCAAAAATCAACAAATAGCAATTCCAAAAGAGAAGCTACAAATTTGAGGCTTACAGAAAAATCTTTTAGAAAGAAGTCCTTAAGAGCTGAACTTGAAGGCAATTAAGCTCTTTTCTTATTTACTATAAAACAAATTCATCTTTTAAAAAAACAGTAAATATCTGAATTTAACATATAGAAGGAGGAAAAGGAGACATAAGTAAACGTGATCTTCCTTGTTCTGGTTTCATCTTCTTTTCTTTGCCCTTTCTATTTTCTTATTCCCCTTGCTGACAAGAGTCCTGAGAAGAATTATTCTTCAATAAGGGTACTCAGTCTTCAGCAAGTGGTTCTGCTAAGCACATGCAAAGTCTAAGGAATCTTAGTTCCATTCCACCAACAGTAAAGAAAAAGACATACACAAAAGCTGATCATTACTATGAAAGAGGATACACGTTAAGACATATTTAGGATGTTACAGAACCAAAGATGAAGGAGACTTGTCCCTGCCTCTAGGCTTTTCACTTGTGATGAGGCCTAAACTGAGTCTTGAAGGATGCATAAGCATCAGCCAGCAGAGACAGTAACATGGCATTGCAGGCCAAAGAAACACCTATTGTGTGCAGAGAACGAATGGCAGGTTGGTGTTACTAAGGAACCAAGCACAAGATGAATAATTCCCTAAAATGAGGCTTAAAAGGGTAAGGAGAGTGGTCTTAGGAGTCCCTGAAAACAAACTGAACCTTTAGCAAGTCATCAACACAAGGAGCTATACTGAGGGGTATGTAGGAAAAATTTCATTCCTTATATAGGAACTGACACTGTGAATTACTTGTATTTTATTTTTTTATCAGTTAATCAAATTTATTTTTTTTTTACTTTTACTATTATTATTTAATTCCAGTGTAGTTAATATACAGTGTTATATTAGTTTCAGGTATACTATATGGTGATTCAATAACTCCATGTGTTACTCAGTGCTCATCAAGATAATGAATTACTTATATTTTAAAACTGAAAGTCAATTCAAATTTTACCCTATAGTAAAGTCACTCTAAGGCATTTGTATTCTAATCTGCTTCCTTCAGTGTGAGAGAAAAAAAAATGTGCTTGCTTCAGAGAGATGGGGAAGTTACAGTAGACGTCCATTTCTTTGAGTATGGTGGATCACAGTTTGGGCACTCTCTGCTCTGAATTACCCTTTCTGAACAAATCTCCCAGAGCAAGAGTAAACTGTGATTGCAGTCCCAATAATAATCTTATAATAATCCTGGCTTGGGACCTTAAACTTTCTAAGAGTAAATGGAGGGGGGGAAGGGAGTGCGGGGGAGGGAGACAGCTGTCTCTATGGGCAACCTGCCACAATTTAGTGATGCCAATATCCAGGAACTGAAATATTTCAATTGAAACAATCCCATTAGGTTGCATAATAAATTGCCTGCTAATGTCCAAAACACAGGCTCAGTCTTTAATAGTAAATAATGTTAACCGAAAGTGAAGGTCATTCATCCATCATTTATTGAACAACTACAACACGCAATTCTGTGAAAGTTTCCATCGGGATGAAAAAACACAGAGGTCTTTACAGTCTAAAAGTTTAACATCTACCCTGAGCCTAAGATAAACCCACAAACAGTGCTACCTTAAGGCAGACAATAAGAATAATAACAGAAGTTCTGGCAAATTCCTATGAAGATTCAGAGGCAGGAGAGATTAAATTTAGAAAAAAAAATTCAATATCTACAGGAATAATGGATATGATCAAGAACAGAGAAACAAAATATCAAGAATCACAATTTTCTCTCTGATTAGACTGTCTACTCCATTCCAAGAAAATTTCAGATTACAAAGTCAGGCTTTACTATGTACCCCAGAATGTGTACAAAAATTTAAGTTTATCAAAAGAAATGGAATATAAATGTCCAAAGACTAAATCCCTTCAGCTCTTACGTGA
Organism: Hyaena hyaena; assembly: GCF_003009895.1. Lineage (NCBI taxonomy): Eukaryota > Metazoa > Chordata > Mammalia > Carnivora > Hyaenidae > Hyaena > Hyaena hyaena. The sequence goes on along the minus strand of NW_024080843.1, from coordinate 163,611 downwards.
AACTAGGGATGGCAAACAGGAGTATCTCAGCAGAGCTCAACTACTGTGAGGACACAGGGAGCAACAGAGACGATCGCTAAGGTAACCAGACAGCAGAATGTAATTACCCAAATTGGAATTCAGCCAGGCTGTGCAGGCAATACCCACACTCTTTAGAAAATGTCATAGACTCTTTTAATAACCATGGCAATTTTATTCCATAAACATGTATTAGTAGGACATATCAGAATGAGAATAAAATATTCTTGTTTTCTATACCTATGAATGGATACACAGTCAGAGCAAAGAAGGTGGGCTATAAATCTCAGAAACGTGATTATGAACTTGCTTAGCTACAATATTCACTCTTGTTTCTAAATGTAATTTTTTTTTTAATGTAGGGAGAGAAGCATAGTGCTGTGTGTGCAACAGAATTCAAATGAGTTACCCTATAGAGCCAGTGAAGGATAACATTTCAATTCTTTATGCCACTAGTATAGTGTAAACATGTAAGTACACTCTTTATATTGGAAAGCTCAATGGCATATTATGGGATGTGCTATCATAGCCCCTGGACAAAAAAATTAAATGATTAAAAATTTAAAAGAAATTACAAACCCTACATCTCTAATATTTTACTTCAAAATTTTAAATTATAATATATTAAAGTATAGATGTTTGTTCATGGAACTAAGTTTTTTTATTGCCCCGACTGTCCACAGTAACTGATTTAGTTACCGGATTAAATGATTCAATCCAACAAATATTTAATGAGTATCTACTATATGCCAGGAATGGACCCTTGTTCTCATAGAATTTGTAGGCTGTCAAACATATGAAAGGCAAATGATTGGATTTCCAAGAAGATACACCTGTAAGATCACGAGATGGCTGGAGGGCAGAGAAAAATTACCAAAACTACCAAGACCCAATGTTGGCCTTACTGGTATTTAACAAGAAACATTTTAGATAGATTATATTCATAATACTTAATGAAAATCTACTTGGCAGTAAGCACTGCACTAAATGTACATTTTTTCCTCATATTTTAATGGAATGATACTTCAGTATGAGTTGGGAAGAAGGCCTGAGTCTCATTCCAGACCAGAGCACTGGCTCAGTACAGCTAGCTTGGTGATCACATCTCAGGGCCACCAGTTACTAGCTTCTGCTCACTTGGACAAGACACTTAACTGTAATATCAGTGTCAGTTCTGTTATCTGGACAATGGGGATAATTATATCCCTCCTTTAGGGATGACAGTGTTCAATGAGATCATATTTATAAAGGGGCTAACAGAGAACCTGGAAGACAGTAAGTACACAGCACAAAACTGTACTGGCTATGATCTCATAAATAAAACCTTTTTCCAATTGCATAACATTAAAACACCTGTTTTCTATGTTTATTTATCTATTTTGAGAGAATCCTAAGCAGACTCTGTGTTGTTGGCACAGAGCCCAATGTGGGGCTCTCATGAACCATGAGATCATGACCTGAGCTGAAATCAAGAGTCCGACACTTAACCAACCAAGCTACCCAGGAGCCCCAAGTTAAAACACCTATCGTCATAAATCCCTCTTGAGCTACAAATGCTCTGTTTATACAGTTGGCATGAGTAAATAGCTGGCTCTGGCTCCTCTTCCTCACTGCCGACTGGACCCTTGCCCACTCCAGGTAGCTGTCAAACTAATACTATCACCCACAGTCATAGTAATAAGGAGCCATCAGGTCCCAAGTCTCTGCCTCACTCCCTCCTTTCTCTACCTGCAGGCCAGGAGGTGATATGCTGGATAATTTTTCCCTGTATTCCAAGCTTAAAATCATTATAAATTCTATCCTGGTAAACCTTTTGCATATATATACTTGTATCTCTTTAACTCCCCTTTCACTCTCCATCACATCTAATCCTTGCTCCTTTCCTCAGAAACATTTTTCTCCTTTACTCTCTCAAGTCCTCCCCTAATGCACCATTGTGAGCCGAAGAACAATACTAATTCTTATCAATAACCATTAGAGCATGGTTAACAATGCATTTGTATCAAGGAAGGGAAAACCATTCCTATCATTAGGCTTGACATCATTAAGACCTTCATCCTTTCAAGGTCCTTCAAGTGCCCAGAAGTCCTCATTCTCCCCCTCATCTTTCTCTAATTAAACCTTTTCTTTAGACACCAGTGACCAAGATAAATATGAAACTAACTCTAATTGCACTTTATTCGATTCTACTTTTGTTTATTAGGAAAGAATTCAGTGTAAGCCTTCCACTATCCTGGCGATATTAGCTCTAATAAGCGCTGGCTTTTACTGGTATATTCGTAACCATGTTTTTATAGGAAAACATATGCTCTGAATTTTAAACCAACTTATGAGGAAATGTAAGAAATCAAACTTTGAAAAGTTAGAGAATATTATTTCAAGAACATTGCATGATACTAGAAAACATAAAGAGATGCTGATTTAGAACTCACACTGGTGAACTGCATACTCATGCTGAATTGGGAATTTGCTTTAGACTCTTCATGTAGGATGAATTACAGCATTTTTTCCTGATACTCCAGTCAGTCTCACTCACAAGCAGCTTAGATTATGCAAACCTAATGTGATCTGTGGCAGTAAGTGCAAGACTGTAAAATACCCCCGCCTTGGAAAAAAGGTTGGGAATGACAATTTAGAACCATTCCTGCAAAACTGCCACCTCCTAGCATATACAAAAAGATGAGCCCCATTTTGTCCTTTTGCACGGCAGCTGATTTCTGTCACTCATCGCCCAACTCTAGGTTTCAAGGTGACAGGTCATATGTGCTTCAATACTTATGGAAATAAACAATATTGGGCTCTAAAGCCAATCTAACCAATGACCTTTTACAAACAATAGGCCTTTCTATTGGATGGGTCTGCCAGAATTCTAAGTGCCAATGAGGTAATCAAATATGCATTTCAGTTGTTGACACCAGTGGGTCCTGGGAGAAAAGCAACTCCACAGAGTCTATTACCAAAAAATGGCCAGTGATGGAGAGTCTGTATTTACAATATTTACATTTACACATAATTGTTTTCATTTTAAAATCTTGCCAGATACTGACACACAGATCATTCAGAGTAAATTATGTTTTCACGTGAAGTATCATTTTTCAAGACCACAAGTAAAAAGCATTTTCTTCTCTACTTCTAGTTAGACAATTGTCTGATCTTTTTTTAAAAGGTATCCACCATTTGTTTCTTAAACAATGCCATATATTGTTTATTATGAGAGGCAGTAAGCATATAGTTTTGTCCTGTGGGGATTCTGTTCTTTTTATTATTTTTTAAAACTTAGTCATAACTAAGTTTCATGTTTTATTCCATTCAAAACCTCTATATACTTTAGGTTCAAATTTGAAAATACAAAATATGGATCTTTCAAAGAAGATTAAGTATGATTAGCACAGGAGGCATAAATAATAGAAATCTGACATTAATTTTAATTGCAAATGATACAATCTTGGAATCAGGCAAAATAACAATGGTCCCCAAATATGAACGCTTACATATAGCTCTTTTAGAAGCTATTTCATTTCAGGCATTTCCCCTGGTTTCATTTTGTAAAGAGCAATAACAGTTTCTTCACAATGACACTACTATAAAATGCATCCTTAATTGATGATGATTGCATGATACCACCTTGAAAATTGTTGGTGATGGGGCTCCTGGGTGGTTCAGTCGATTAAGTGCCAACTTCGCCTCAGATCATGATCTCATGGTTCATGAGTTTGAGCCCAGGATCTGCATAGGGCTCTGTGCTGACAGCTCAGAGCCTGGAACCTGTTTCAGATTCTGTCTCTCCCTCTCTCTCTCTCTCTCTGCCCCTCCCCCACTCATGCTGTGTCCATCTCTCATTCAAAAACAAATAATTAATATTTTAAAAATTAAAAAAAAATTGTTGGTGAGCTAGCTTTGATCAGGTCCAAGGGAGCCAAGATAATTTTGAAACAAACAGTGGTATTAACAGAGGTAGATTTCTTCCCCAGAGGTTTCAAACTGTGCTTTAAAAATTATGCATGTTGCTTCTTTTTCAAGCTTTTGTGAGATGATTTCAGTTTTTTCTTCTGGACCTTAGAAGATGCTCAAAGTTTGAAGGGTTCAGTGTGAAAGTGTGGGGAAGTAAGTAGCAGTGGAATAGGTTTGGATCCTAACAGTTTAGAAACTTAAACTTCTTTTGAGAACAATGGTAACTGTGTTACAAGATGCAATGAGTGCTTAAACTGATAATATTCTAGAGCTGAAAAATCAAATTTAGAAGCTGTTTTGATCTATTTTCCCAAAAAAGCTATAGACTTGGTTACCTCAAAAAAAGTCCTATACTTAATGATGATTTATGTGATTTAAAGGCAAAATCTTCATCTTCATCCATATTTGACTCTCATGAATAATTATCTTAAACCATGGAATTGTGGGTTTTCTAAATCTCTGAAGCATTTGAATTCTTTCTCTTTTTCCCTTAAACTCCTCAGAATCTTAACATATTTTTTTTTCCTCTGGCTGCCACAACAAGGTGCAGACTGGGTGGCTTAAACAACAGAAATTTATTTTAATTCTGGAGGTTAGAAGTCCTAGAATAAGGTTTTAACAGGGTTGCTTTCATTTGAAGCCTCTCTCCTTGGCTTTTAGATAGCCATCTTCTCCTTGTGTCTTCACATGGTCTTCCCTCTGTGCATGGCTGTGTATAAATTTCCTCTTCTTATAGGAACACCAGTCAGATTGGACTGGGGTCCACATTAATGACCTCATTTTACCTTAATTACCTCTTCAAAGTCTCTATCTCCAAATACATTCATATTCTGGGGTACTGGAGATTAAGACTCCAATATATGAATGTTGGAGGTAGGGTAGACACCATTCAATCCGTGACATTTAATATGTAAGACAGATAAAAAGAGACTTTTGAAGTTAAAGGGCTGGAGTCTCATAGATCTGTCATTCCATCTTTCTTCCCTGCCTATCTTCACCACCCCCATACTTCCACCCAACTGGCTCTCTGGCACCTTCTGGAAATACGAGCATGCCTAGGGAAACTATTCAACAGTCCATTTGTTTCCCAAATATTAGTGGATATTTACCATGTACAGGTTTTTGTGTCACATGGGTTTGAAGAGTTGCAAAAGTAAATAAAGACTTGCATTCAAGTAGCTTAGAGCAAATTACATCATCATATAGTAACTGAATGACAGCTAAGACTTTTAAAACACATCGAATCTACCTTCACATTCATGAAGAGAGGTAGCAAAGGGATGTGGAAGGAACACTGGGGTGTCCAGGCTTGAAGTGAGAAGATCCAAGTGTGAACATAGCATTTTTTTTTTTACCTGCCCAGCAGGGGAATGCAAAGCTCAAATATACAATGAAGATCAAGGAGCACTGTACAATGACAGGCTCTATAGAAGCGTAAGTTATTACATTAAAAAATCACTAAACCAGCTTTCTAAATGCAGCCTTGTTTCCTCCTTCTCATTCACCACCTGCACATTCCACTAATTGTCCATATTATCTGAGGTCACCTTACTTAATAGGTCAGGCTCTATTTAAATGAAGGTTCTACAGCCTTAACCAAATGTGATGGGTTATCACTCTGATAATTTGGGGTCTAAGTTAATCAAGCCTGAGGTGGATTTTCCTTTTCCAAAATAATCCCTTTCCTTTTTTTCTAGCCCATTTTGAAGTTTTAAGTTATCAAATATTTAGTTTTTGCACACTAAATGTACATTCTTCCTTTCAACCCATTCCATAATCCCCAACTGCCCCTCTCTGGGCCTTATAACCAACTGCCCACACACATCCTATACAGACTGGTCACCCTGAGTTACTCTCCTAAGATTTACCATAATTAAAACCTAAATTACCCAAATTACCTAAAGCTCTCTTTGAAGGAGTCATGTCCTTAACACATGCTTCCAATGCTTAGAGATTCTAGGTCCCACATTAAGTCAGACTTTCATGTTTATTCTCTAGAAACATCTATATCTCCTCCTGGGCCACCCACAGAAATATCTATTACCCTACCACCATTACTAGCTCCTTTTCCTGCTTAGTTCAATTTTTAGCCAAAGACAGAGGACTCTTCTTTTCCCTGTTTCCCAATGATTACTTTTCTTCCCTTTTGATGCACTACAATATTGCTAGGAAAAATGTCCTCCTCTTTTCAGTTGGCAAGGAGGAAACGAGGGACAAGGCCAGGCACTGTGTGGGGTGTGCATTCAAGTCAGACACACCCTCTGCTGTCTGGAGCTCACAGTCATGTCAAGCGTATAAACAGTAAGGACAATGGGAGGAAAGCTGCAAGGAGCCCTTTGTAGAGGTGGGAGTACAAGTGAAGATGAGGTTCTTTTTCACTGGAGAATTGGGAACTGGCTCAGGGAAGAGGACACATTACACCTGGATCTTGAAGGATTTGAAGAGAAGGGCATTCCAAGTAAAGGAAGAGTAAGAACAAAAACTCAGGCTAGTATAAGACTTGGCCTATTTGAGGTTCCAATCTGTACGGCAGAAGGGAGCTGGCAAAAATTGTATATGGCATAATGAGGCCAGGAAGAAGTCAGATCCTGAAGAATTCCGAATGCCAGACAGGCTCCAGTGGTTACACGCCTGCCATGAGAGGGTTCAGCCAGCTAGCAATCCCAGCAATGTTGCCACACTTCCCTGCTATACTCAGGAAAAAACAATGCAAAACGAATCTCTTTTACTGCCTCCCCTTTAGGACAGGTGCTATAAGCGAGCAATCCATCATTCCCTTGAGAGGGAAAAGCAATGTGTTTACATACTCTTGGCTCATCTGAATTCCAAAATAAAATATAAGTTAAATACCCCTATAAGATGATTAAAATACAATGCCCTCTTACAATGGCTTCAAAATTGAAGTTGAAACTATTTGGAATAATTTCTCAAGGGAAAGTACCACACAGGTTTCATCCTAGGTCCTTGGTTTTCTTAGTGTTTATAATCTCCATTAAGTGATAGAGATCATATCCATATTCACTTAAAGACACAGGTGTCACCTCAAGGCTGGTAATTCGCCCTTGCTATCTCCAGTGCAGGCCTCACCTTCACAGCTACTGCATATCCCCAGTGGTTTAGCCTCCATTTCTGTTTGACTCACATAACCATTCGTGGGGCCCAAACCCAATATTTTTTCTCCAAATCACCTTCCTTGCCATTTCCCTTTTCTTCTTCAATGTGTCAACATTCTTCCAGAGCTACTAGCTGTTTAAAAATAATTTTTTGATTACTCTCAACTCTGACACCTTTATCAGACTGAAAATCCAATCGATTTTCATCTAAACCTCCTTTGTCCCTATTTTCACAGTCTTTGAGTCTGGATCACTGGGACAGTTTTCTCATTGGCTTCCCTGACTCTAATCCAACCTGCATATAACTGCCAAACTAATCTCCTTTAATATATCACTTTCATCATGCTGATTCCCTGCTCAATAGTCTTAGATAGTTCCCTATGTCAGATGCAACCAAAATAGAGCTAAAAGCCCACTAGGAAGTTTTATGAATGCTTTCTTCTCTGAGTGGTAAGTATTATAATTTCAGATATACTAATGATGAAAATTGAGGCCCTACAATTTATCTTGCCTAAGATTAGTAACTGGCAGAGCTAAGATTACAACCTAGTCCTTTGAATCCTGGTCCAATGCTTTGCCTTAATAGAAATTTGTGGCTCCCATGCTTGATTTTATGTCTCCATTGTTTCATTTAACCAATCTTCTTTTTTCTAACTCCCCAACATAGCCCTCCCTATGGCCAGCCTTGGCTCCTCATTGCCTCTCTATATGCCTACCTTATTCGTGCTTTGCTTTGGCTTTCTCTAGGCATACTCTAGCTTTCCCCAACCTCTGAGGCACACCTTACACCCCATCAGTGGGGGTCTGATGATTTCCGTGGCAATGCCAGCATCTTTGGTTAGATTCCTACAGTATTTATCTTCTAGCAGAGTGGCTCACAGCCTGAGCACAAGGATTAGAAGTAGGGCAGGGGGAGAATTCATGCTATGGATTCCTGTGGGTACCAAAGCATATACTAAATTATATGCAATTCACATGTATTTGCTACTGTTTTCCAAAGACAAATAGATACTATTGTCATTAATAAAACACAAAATAATTCATGCTTGTTCTTCATCATTATGTATTTCCCTAATTACAAATACTAACCATAGATCAGCCATCAGATAGAGTTTGTGAAATATAACACAACAGGAATCTTTAATCTCAATAAAGATGAAACCACAGGTCTAAACACATATATGCATACAATCTCACTGGTTCACATTTGTGCATGTTCTTTAATCTTGTGAGCCCCCATGAGTTCTTAAGTGTTTCTTATAAGATACAGCAAAACTAGGCCATCCTTCTATAGCCTACAGCACTTCACTCAGTATTGAATACGTGGTGGGTATTCAACAAATACTTGTTTCAAGCTCCCTCTGTCTGAGAAATATAACGGTATACATTAGAAAAACTTAGGCATATTCACTAAATAATAGGCTAAGAAAAAGCATGATTCTACAGCTTATTAAGTTGCCCAGAATGGTGGAGATTTCTATCACTTGTTCCATCCATAGTTGCCATGCAGGAATTTTGGTGAAAGTTCTGATTGCCACTTGACAGATCTGGGGCTCAGAACTATGGTTTGTTTAACACCAACTGATATATAGAAATTCAAGTCTCCCACTTCTATTTATAAAGCAGAAATCATAAACCTTTAAGGAAATAATTTTGATTCCTCTTTCTCACATGGGATCAGGATCAAGGTGTGATTGAACTCCTTCAACATATTGCTGGCTTTCTTTGGGTAGAGGGTAGGGGAGAGTCCTAGTGACTAGCATAGGCAGGAAAAGTTCTTAAGGTAGAATATGGTTCATTATACAGCATCATTTATGAATAAAATTTTTTAAGAAGTAGATTTCCTAATTGAAATTTACTCATTTACAGCTTCAAATTTTTTATATTAAGAATTTTTAGGTCAATGTTTCTTTTTTTAAAATTTTATTGTAAGAGAGAGAGCACATGTGCTATTGGAGGAAGGACAGAGAAAAAGGGAGAGAGAATCCACCTGTAGTGCAGGCTCTATCTCACTAACCATGAGGTCATGACCTGAGCCGAAATCAAGAGTTGGATGCTTAACTGACTAAGCCACCCAGGCACCCCTACATCAATGTTTCTAAACTGCATTACATGCTTTCTGATTTACACTAAGCAAATAATACTGAAAGTAACTCTTCCTTATGCTTCTCATATTGAATATTAATAATTATTTTATACAACTCAGGTATATAACAGGACTTTTTACCCCTTCACTGAATGGCCCCAGACTACTATACACTTTGAGTCTTATGGGATTTTTAAAAATTTTATTGTGAAATAATTTTAGACTTAATTAAAAGTTGCAAAATAGCATAAAATTTCTACATATACCCTTCACTCAACTTTCCCAATATTATTGTCTTAAGTAACCACAATGCAATCAGCAAAACCAAGACATCTCCATTGGTACAATAGATACTATTAAGTAAACTGCAGATCTTATTCAAATCTCACTAGTTTTTCCAACAGTGTTCTTTCTCTGTTCCAAGATCCAGTCCAGAATCCCACAGTCTCTTTATCACCTTAGTTTTTTACACTTTGTGACAGACCCTCAGTCTATCCTGTCTGCCATAGTCCTGTCACTTTTGATCAGTAACAGTCAGTTATTTTGTAGAATGTCTTTCAATTTGTCTGACTTTTCCAATGATTTTATTAGGGTTATACATTTTTGGCAAAAGTACCACAATAAGTAAGCAAGATTTTCTCCTGCCTTTGGTACATAATATCTAGGAGTTTGTGATGCAATGTCTTATTCCTGGTGATGTCAACCTCGGTCTCTTGGTAAATGAAGGTAACATCTGCTGGGAGATACCAAGTTACTGTTTTTCCCTTGGTAAATAATAAATATTTTTCTGATTTGTTAATTCAGTTTTTCCAGCTCTTTCTTCAGGGTGAGGCATCAGATGTCACTCCAAGTGCTTGCCACTAGCAACCTGCTTTTTCTAACCTGCTGTAGGATTAAAAATCAGAAAACATTGAGGGCACCTGGATGGCTCAGTCGGTTAGGCGTCCGACCTCGGCTCAGGTCATGATCTCACGGTTTGTGGGTTTGAGCCCCGCGTTGGGCTCTGTGCTGACAGCCAGCTCAGAGCTTGGAGCCTGTTTCAGATTCTGTCTCCCTTTCTCTCTGACCCTCCTCTGCTCATGCTCACTCTCTCTCTCTCTCTCTCTCTCTCTCTCTCTCTCTTTCTCTCTCAGAAATAAATAAAACATTAAAAAAAATTTTTAAAAATCAGAACATATTGTATGAATCTTTTTTTTTTTTTTATAAAAAGTGGTATCAAGAGTTTATTGTAGACTTTTAAAGATAAATCATTTTGCTGCTTGGATATCCTTTGTGGTTACATTAATGTTTTTGGTTTTAATGCTTGCTATCTAGAATCTACATTGTTGATAATGCCTGATAAGTGACACTTCCTTAGTGGCACTTAAAGTATCAGAAGATATCTAAAAACTTAGAAATCTAATCATCATAGAAATCTAATCATCATAAGTTGATTTACTAAACGTACAGTTCCAGTTCAACAAGCAAGTTTACTATGACCATCCCTTCCCAGTCAGTGGTACAAGAAATTAAAATAGGAGTTTAGCAGCCATTAATTATGTTTATACTTAATATGTTAGATGTAAAGAGAAGAATCAGATGTGACTCCCATAAACCAAAAAGCTGCTGTGTGATGCTAAATGTTCATTAATCTTGCCACATCTCTAAGTTCTAATTAATCTTGTCACACCTCTAAACTCAGGCTCCAAGTTACAAATCATTGGGCTAAGGAGCTGAGAAAAGGATCAGGTCTTCATAGTCCATCTTCCCAAAGACATCAGTAACATGGGAAAATGTTACTGAAAGATATTCACAATGTCATCAAATCCATGTCTCTGCTTCTATGTAGATTTCCCTGCAACCATTTCAGAGAGGGAAGCTGTGTGTCTTATTCTCCAAATCTTTCAGAGAGCAGTCCTTTCTTTTTATGTGCCTCCTTTTCATTTAAAATATCCATGTAGATTAAACATATTTCCATCTACAGTGAGAAATATTTAAAAATACAGTATATGTTAATCATATATTTAAGATCTTTTCATAGGTTTCTACTGTTTTAATTTGATGAGGGTAAGACCAGCCCGTTCTTTCTGTTTTATATAACCAAATAAGAATCCAAACATTTCTCAAAGAGCATGTCCTTTAAAAAAAAAAATGTGATTCATGGTTCACTATCTCCCTTATGCCTGGTTCTTAAAAATGATTGAGTCACTGTTGTTCTGTTGTTTAATCTGATAATTATGCAAGCACTAAATCTTACATTGGAGCAGAAAATGTTAACACACATTGAAAAACCAAAAAGCGTAGAACTATAATCTGTATGATAAAATGCATTACTCTGTTTAAAAGGATTGTTTTACAGATGCAATTAACAATCAGCGATCATACAGTTTAGACCGGTGTTTTGATGCCATCTGTTGGAATAAGTCCTCTTACTCTCTGGAATGAAGCTATAATTTTCAGTTTACAGTTTCATTAGGCAACATACAGTATAACAGTCACCAAAAGAAGAGAAATCCTAAATACTTTCAGTTTTATAGTCTTCCATAAACAATTAAGCATGTTGCTGAAATTTTTCAGAGAGGGAGAATTCAGAAAATTAGCAACATGGCCACAGATTGCTATTTTATTTCACAGCTTTAAAATATCACCAACAGTTCAAATGGCCAATGATGGTTTTCTAATTTTAGTTTCAACAGTTGAAATGTGACTTCCACCCTTTTTATTTATGATTTTTATTAACTTAAAAAATGCTTGCCCTATGCCTAAACAAGTTATGCCATAATGCCAGTGATAAAAGTTAGCAAATAATCTGCTCATTAGAACACATTTCTGTTTGTTGTTATTAGCTTATTAAATGCCAAATCAAATCTTTGGGGGCCTTTAATACACTAGGGGGTGCTAGTTCTCCACATGTACACATTTATAAAGCATAACTTTTTCTACAATTAATTTTTGGGAATTATAAAAGTTGACCTAAAAATCTAATAGAGTATGTAGGTTGCACAGATATTAAGAAAACAAAAAATAAAAAAGAACTCATTAAAATTACATTCTGAATTAAACAGCAAGAGTCCAAATGGGAGTGCAATTTTACACTATAAGAGGTAAGATCCATATGGTCTCGGTTCATGGTTCAGACATCAGTTGCTAGTATTAAACAAAACCTGAAAAGAAAGTCACAGCTTTTCAAAAAGCACAGTATTGGGACCAAATTTCTTAGTGCTATCTATTATGTCTATGGTGCTCCAAAAGAAATACAAAGCAAAACCACCAGGGAGAAGAGATTTCTTTACTAAATTTAGACAACTTACTTGAGATTCTCTTCCTTTGATATGCCATTCAAACAGTCCCAAATGACAATAAGTCACCATTAAGATCTGAACTTATGCTCTACAGTAGGCTGGTAAATTGCCTCAAGTAACTAATGGCTCTCTGTTATGACTTGTAACATCTGAATGATGAAAGTAAGCACATACACAAATGGACACACACACACACACACACACACACACACACACACACCAATATAAAGAAGAACCAGGTTTACTTTTAATATTTTTAACAGAATCAAGTCCAACAGGGACATTATTCCAGATTCCATTCTATATGTAGTGCAGGGGTATGGGTGAGGATATATTTTTTCTTTCCTCTTTTTGGGTTTAGTTTTCCTTCTTTAAAAAAACAAACTAATGGGACTCTAGATATACTCAAATTCAGGTAAAGCATACCAGCATATAATTTTCCACCTTTAGAGATAGTTTGATTTTCAAGAATCTTTCTTGCAAATAGAAGCCCTGGCATTTCTTTATCAATTGCTGGAATCTACTTTTTTTTTTTAAGTTTATTTATTTATTTAAAGAGAGGGTGCAAGCAGGGGAGGGGCAGAGAGAAAGGGAGAGAGGGAATCCCAAGCAGGCTTCATGTTACCAGTGCAGAGCCCAATGTGGGGCTCTATCTCACAAACTCTGAGATTATGACCTGAACTAAAATCAAGAATCAGACATTTAACCAACTCAGCCACCCAGGCACCCCACCAGGATCTACTTCTAACTCATTTTGCTTCTTCCCATTACACCAAACTGCAGGATTGCATCTAGTCTCTCCTATCTTTTTTTAGTACAACTAGAAATAGTCCAAAAAGTTGTTCCCAGGTTACCACAATCCTGCTCCATCAAATGCCATGGGAGTACCTGGTAGATTCTATAGGTGCTATATATTGCTTGCAGTGGGGAATGCCATAACCAGCAGGAGTTTCTTCTGGACACTCTGATATTATGGAAAAGAATATTTAAAAATATTTAGAAGAAGTCCTATCTCTGGATTACCTCCCAGCACATCAGCCCGTAGCAGGAAGAGAGCCATGTACTTTTCCTGAACAGAAATACAAATATAATGCTCCAGTGGTATTTTATCAATATGTACACAGGATATAACACCTAGAATGTATGAGCAATTAGCCAAGACCTCCCCTGGACTACTGAAGGGTTTTATGCAATGATTTTAGAAAATCCTAATCTGAGACCATCATCTATTTTATGAATGTATATCCTCCAAACTCTGTCTAGTAGCAGCTTCACAGTTGCAAGTACACAAATGCTTTCAATCTGCATTTAAAAAGGCAATTTCATGGGTTCATTCTGAGTCACAACAGAGATTTGTCATATACATCACATTTCCTTTCTCTGAGGTCAGAGGTCAAATCTAGCATTGTTTATACCTTGGTATAGGAGATGAAGGCAATAAAATGTTTTCAAAATACTAGTAATTATTAGAGTTGTCAACTTCTACTGACAAACAGTATAAGCTGTGCTGTTCTATATTGGATCATAGAATCTTAGAGTTAGAAGGGGCCTAAAAGTCATTTTATTAACCCCCCCATACATGAATCCCCCTTTCTCATCACAGATAAATAGCTTTCCAGTTTCAACTTACACCCCTCTAATCACAGAAAATCACTGCCTTACAGGCATAATTACTAGAAAGCTCTGCCTTTTATTCATTGGATGCCTGTCTTCTCAGCATCTTTTTTGATTGGCCAGGTTATACTGTGTACCAGAGTTGTTCTGGAGTCTGTACTGCCTGGGATCAATTCCCAGTTCATCCAGTTACTAGCTTTGTAACTTTAGATAAGTAACTTAATTTCTTTGGCCCTTCAACACAGTTAGAATTTGATCACTTATCATCACCTCTACTGCTATCAGCCTTGTCCCTGTAACCACTGTCTGGAAAACTCCTATCATCTTTCTGTCCTACAAATCTATTGTCAACATTGCTGCTGGGAGGGATCCATTTCAAATTTGGTCAAACCGAGTCATTCTTCTGATCAAAACTGTACAATGACTTCACATTTGATTCAGAGTAAAAGTTTAAGTCCGCACCAAGTCCTCCCTGCTCCGCTACCCTGTGACGCTCTGCTTTTATCCCTTCCACCTTTCGCCCTAGCCATGCAGCCCGTTTTAGCCACACTGATCTACCAGCAACTCAACACCACAGACACATTCCTGCATTCTGGTCTGTGCTCTAACTGCTCTCACCCACCCCTAACGGCTCACTTCCCCACCCTGCCCCACCCCAACCCCAGAATCCTGCCTGCGAATCCATCTTCTCCTTCAAGTCTTTGCTTAAATCTCACTTTTTCACAGAGATCTATTCTGCCTCCTTGATTGAATAAAAGCAAAGTGAGTCCCATCCACTTCATCACTCAGCACTCCTGCTGATTCCCCTCAACCTACTTACATTTTGGGGTTTTTTTCCCCATACTATTTCTCACTTCTCAATTTATTATGTAATTTATTAACTTTTTATTAATTATTATCTTTCTCTACTAAAATAAACTTCATAAGGACAGAGGCTTTTGTCTATTTTGTTCAAAATATCTTGCATAGAGTAGGCATTCAAATAAATGTTTATCAAATAAGTGAATCAATTTGAGGACAATAAGTTAAAACATAGATAGCACTTAAAACAGTGGCTTAGAACATTCTCATATAATTATTACTATTATTACTGCTATAATTGCCATTACTGTTATTGTTGTTGTTACTTTGTATGTGTCATTCTTATTACCTGAAGCATCCCTGTCTGCTTTTTAAGCTGTAGTTACTAAAGGCCTCTGATCTATAGGGTCAGATCATTTCCCACCTTCTGAGCTAGTCCAATCAAAGCTGCACTATATTAGAAGTCTGATTTTGGAATTGCTCCTCCGTTTAGTGTGGGATGAGTCCACAGCACTTACTCTACTAAAGCACTCTCCTCTAGTTCTCACCGGAGCACATGTCTGACCATGTGTCTTGCTTTCTCTTCATACTCCTGGGCCCCTTCTGTGACAGCCCTAAACCCCAGGTTATCAAGGTCTAATTTTAAAACACACTGTTGTTTACCATTTGTTAAAGGAGAGCAAAACTGTAAATGTAGCACACTCAACAACTGGACTAAATTGTTGACCATTCAGATGGATACAAGTGGTTTCTAAACTTTTTCCTGAATTAACCCTTCTATGTAGTAGTCAATCAATATTTGGTCAATGAGTGAATCTTCTTTTTTTTTTTTTATGTTTATTTTGAGAGAGAGAGGGAAGAATGGGGGAAGGGTCAGAGAGAGAGAGAGAAAGAATCCCAAGCAGGCTCTGTGTTGTTAGCACATCCCATGAACCATGAGATCAGGACCTGAGCTGAATACAAGAGTCAGACGCTTAACAACTGAGCTACCCAGGGGCCCCAATGAGTGAATCTCAAAAATAGCAAAAAATAAATAAATAAATAAAAAGTCAAATTAAGGTAACAGTTATTACAACTACTTACAGTTATTACAACCACTTCTAAAATTAAAGTTACATATGTAAACAGAGTTTTAAGCATTACTTTAAATATTAAATACATCACCAATCGTATTAGTTGTCCTTCAGTACAACACAATTCAAATTCATATTACATGTGGTAATATGTAAAGAAATGCAGGGTGCTGTCTAGAAGTCCAGAGAATGGCAGTTTTTGCCTGGCAGTAAGGAGTCATGGTATTACTACTCCATGTTTCTACTTTGAATGTTTGATTTCTCTTCTGTTTTATACATCTAAGGAATAAAAGATTATACAAGTTACTGGTTCCCTCTCTCACCATAAACCTCATCCTCTTTATGAAATGGGCTTGTTTGGCACAATAGTAATCAAAATATTCCATGTGGAAATGTTTCCAATGTATCTTTCAAAGGGATATTTATAAGATTGAGAAGAACATGTCTATCATAAAGACGGTGCATGAAAACACAATGTATGAAGATAGTGAAAGGAATTGGGGGTAGGGGATATTTCTGGAAAAAAATAAACCATACTAGGGAAAAATTACTTTCAGATATTTGAGAAACATTATTTGGAAAAACACTAAATTAATTTGATACGACTCTAGAGGCCAGAATTAGGTCCACCGAGGAGTTATATGGGGAAAATTTTAGTTTAATATTAGGAAAATCTAAAAAACAATTAATGTAGGCCAAATATAAAACTGAGTGGCTTTGAGGGGTCAAAAGTTTTCTGTTGGAGAAATGTAAACAAAGGCCAGATGAGCACCTGCATTATTTTGCTAAGGCTAGATGACAAAAAAAAAAAAAAAAAAAAAAATCTATTTTCTCACAGTTCTGGAAACTGGAAGTCCAAAAATTAGTTTTTTCTGAGGCCTTTCTCCTAGATTTGGAGATGGGCATCTTCTTCTGGTGTCTTAACATGGTCTTTCTTTTGTGCACACATAGCACACATAACTTAATCAGCTTTTAAAGGCCCTATCTCCAAATACAGTCCCAGAGGTACTGGGAGTTAAGGCTTCAACGTATAAATTTAGGAGAACACAATTAAGCCTATGACACCAAGGTGTAGAAGAAACAGACACTGTAGCCAGTGGTGGGGGAAGGAGTTGTAATAGATATTATGAAAGGTCTACCTTCTAATTCTTAGTTCAGACACTCAGGGGACATAAATATAAAATCTTATTTATCTAAGGTCTGTTTCCCTAGAGCTGTGTTTCAGCAAGTGGTTTGACATTTATGGTGGGATTGTTTCACCTTTGTTTTTAAAGTTTATTTATTTATTTTGAGAGAGAGAGAGAAAGCACAAGCAGGAGAGGAGCAGAGAGAGAGGGACTGAGAGAGAATCCCAAGCAGGCTCTGAACTGTGACTGCGAACAGTGACATGGAGCTCAAATCCATGAACCGTGAGATCATGGCCTGAGCTGAAATCACATACTTAACTGACTGAGCCACCCAGGCTCCCCAGTTTCATCTTTTGTCCTAGGTAAATAGTATATGCTAAATGTAAGACAGTCTGATTTAAATTGATTTGTATTACACAAATAGCATTAACATAAATAATTTCAGAAATATTGTTTTTAAGTGACTATTTACTATGTAATATATCCATAATATTAAGATTTTAAAAATAAAGGAAAATAATTGTCCAGAGTTCTGTCATCTATACCAATGAAAATCTTCATTTTGTATTTTCTTCTCATTAGCTGTAGGTGTGCATTATGCACTGAGAACAGACTTAGTGATAGCATCATGTACTAAGAAACTCAAGACCTTTTAAAGGAAGCAGCTACAGGGATTAGGAATGATTTGAATGAGGTGGGAAAGAGAGAAGAAAGTCTAGAAATGAGTCAAAAGTCTCAAATTTGGATGAACTGAAAGGATGCAAGGGTTTCAACATTTAACAAATATTTCTCAAAAGGTACAAGAATTGAAGTCAATAAAAGCAATTTAGAATAGAGGCAAAGTTTATGAGTTGAACATTGTCCTGTTCTGATCTAAGCAAATCTGCTTATAGGCAGCTCTTTATACATAGGGTTAAAATTAAATAAACATAGATTCAAAACCACAACAAGATATTACCTGACACCAGTCAGAATGGCTATTATCAAAAAGACTAGAGGGGTGCCTGGGTGGCTCGGTCGGTTAAACGTTCGACTTTGACTCAGGTCATGATCTCACGGCTTGTGAGTTCCAGCCCCACACTGGGCTCTGTGTTGACAGATTCTGTGTGTGTTTCTCTCTCTGTCTCTCCCCGACTCATACTGTCTCTCTAACTCTTAAAAATAAATAAACATTTTTTTTAAGAAGGCTAGAAATAACCAGTTGGTGAGGGGAGAAATGGGAACCCTTGCGCACTGTTAGTGGGATGTAAGTTGGTACAGCCATTATGGAAAACAGAATGGAGTTTCCTCAAAGAAACAAACAAACAAAAAAAAAATGGAACTACCATATGATACAGCAATTCCACTTCTGGGTATTCATCTGAAGAGAACAAAAACACTAATTCAAAAAGATTCACCTCTGCCGTGTTCACTGCAACATTATTTACACATTCGACATATGGGAATAATCTAAGTATCCATCAGTGGATGAATTGATAAAGCACACAGGAATATTATTCAGCCATAAAAAAGAATGAAATTTTGCCATTTATAACAACACAAACGGGTCTCTGGAGCATTATGTTAAGTCAAATAATTCTGACTGAGAAGAAGAAATACTGTATGTTCCCACTTATATGTGGAACCTAAAAAAGTTGAATTCATAGAAACAGGAAGTAGAATGGTGGCTACCAGAAGTGGGGAAAGTGTAGAGATGCTGTTCAAAGGGTAATGATTTCCACTTATGAGACGAATAAGTTCTGGGGATCTAATGCACAGCATGCTGACCATAGTGAGTAATACCAGATTATATACTTTGAAAGTTGCTAAAATAAATGACCATAAAATATTTTTAGAGTCTCTAAAGGTGCAAGCCTTCAAGGTATCACCTTAACTGCTGTTCTCCTAACACTTCAAGTGTATTTAGCAGCAACAAAATTCTCACAACTGAAGATTTCAATGGTATTACATTCTAAATATTATTGCCATCAAGTATCATGTATTTTTTCCTTGCAGAAGTAAAATCTCTAAAACTATATCCTTCAGTCAACACACCATGAAAAGTCTACATCTTTGTAATGAAAAAAAAAAAAAAAATCCTTCCGCTGGACAAAGTGCCTGCAAGAATCAGATGGGATAATATAACTGAAGTTCTTTGTAGGGGCCTCTGGATGGCTCAGTCAGTTGAGTGTCAGACTCTTGATTTCGGCTTAGGTCCTGATCTCAGGGTTCATGGGATTGAGCATCTTGTTGGGCTCCATGCTGGGCATGGATGCTGCTTGAAATTCTTTCTCTCTTACTCTCTCTCTCATACTGCCACCCCCCCACCATGCTTGTCTTATCTCTAAAATAGAAAGAAAAAAGAAAGAAAGAAAGAAAGAAAGAAAGAAAGAAAGAAAGAAAGAAAGAAAAGTTCTTTGTAGCCTCAAATTCACCAAGCAAAATGTTACTTATGTTATGTCAGACAGTGTTTTCTAGGTACCAGCACAGACAGCAGAATATATGGACAAATGTGAATGTGGTTCTGACATCAAGTGGAAGCCCTACAGTCAGACTTCTGGGTTCAAACCCTGACTTTGCAGCCTATTAGCCCCATAACTTTGGGCAAGTTACCTGACTCTTAGTTAGGTAACTTTCATCTGCAGTTTCCTTCATCTGCAAGTGGGGATAGTAACTATTCCAACTCTCAGAGAGCTTGCTGTGAGGAAAAAGTAACATGATTATGTGAAAAACACATAAAGCAACACCAAACATCAAGTAAATTATCAATAAAATATTAGTTATTACTTTTGTTATTACTTAGCTTAAACTTTAGTTTGGGGAGTAGATAATGATATGTACATGATGTATGTATGTATACACACACATTCAAGATATATATGTATATATATGAGATATGTATATACATATGCATACATATACTCTGTACATAATGTAATAAATTTAAAATGCCATAAGTGTGGAACAGTGTCTGGGTAAGTACACTTGTCAAATACAAATCTCAGTATTTGACAGATGCACGAAACCATTTTAGGATGTGAGTGTATGACCTAGGAAATAGTTTTATTTACTTGACTACCTTTCCTCTAAAATGTGACATTATTGAGGGTAGGCGTCATATTTAATTTACCATTTAATCCTCAATGACCAGCATATTACTGACACATCCACAGCTCTAATAAATATTTGTTTGGTGAACACAAGAATAAGTGAATGTATGAAAAGGTAAGGAGCATATTCTGGAGACCAAGAACATTGTGTGCCCAGATTCACATGATAATAACAGTAATTACTACTTATTAAACCTGCAAACAAATGAGACAGGTCCCAGGGAAAACTAGATTTGATTGTAGGAAAAGAAAGGTAAGGGAGCAGAAGAGAAAAAGGCTACAAGCATTTTTGCAGAGAGATATTTATACTAGCATAATGATCTCCTGATTCATGGACCCATGGCCATTGGCATCTTTACAGCTCTCTGCACACCAATTGTGGGCACTTTGGAATCTCCTCACTGGAGAAGAACTCTAGAACACAGCCCCCATGAAAGTCAAGAGCCTCCCATACTTACTTTTCACCAGAATGAACAAAGCAACACCTTTATATTTACAAATCTTTAGTTAACCTGCTAATGTCTATACAGAGTCAACTAACACTCTTCCCATATGGGAATGTATCTCATTTTATAAAGTCTCCTTAACAAGAAATACCACAAACTCTAATGCTAAGTTTTTTTTGTTTTTGTTTTTTTGTCAGAAAGTGGTTCTGTTTCCTCAATAAAATCCTATGAACCTCCTCAGGATAAAATTAAAGAGCAACAAGTCATTCTGTTCTTTGAAACAGTTCTTTTTTTTTAATTTATTTATTTTTTAAGCATCTTTTAATATGTACTCTCTTCTCCAAGTTAAATCATTTCAGTTCCTCCACAATGCCTCTGAGGTATTTTTTTAAATATTGTGTTATCCTTCCTATGCCTTTCCTCTAACCTCTCCAATCCTGTGTGTACCAAGGAGTGAACCACTGTTTACATATTATTCCTTCTGACCTTTAGTTCAGGACTCATTTTCCAGTGGGACTGCCTTGAAGGTGCCTTTGTGAGAATTAGGAAAAGATGCCGCCCTCTGGGCAGACCATTTTAAAAAGTGCTCCTCTCTGGAAAGGCCAATTAGAAAAGGGCCCCTTGGAGTGAAGAAAAAAGTGATCCCTCCTTGTCCTTTAGTCAGGCATATTTACATACTGAACAAACTGAACAGCCACACATGGCAGCCTTGCCTTTGAGCCTTCTGTGTTTGGAGAATAGGGTTAGTTATACAGTATCTATATGCCACAGAGCATTGTTCTCTTGGAAAGCAAACCCCTTCCAGGTTCTTACCTCTATTTTTTTTTTTTTTTTTTAAGTATAACCCACTGCTTAGTAGAATCTTGAAAATAGCCTGGTAAGGACTAAAAAATAAATTACAAATTTCTTGTTCTTATATGCCATTTTCCTGTTTATTTCTCTATTATGCTTACTTTCTTAGCTACAGCTTCAATGGTGGTAACTTCCCTGTAATGTTGAGGTTTTCTTGCGTGGTATAAACATAACCAACCAGACCTCTGAATGACCTGATAGCAACAGGAGTTGAGCATCTCTGATTGCAGAGTCATAGTCACTTTGGAAGCAACATGGAGGCAGAGTCCTGCCTTCCAAAGTACTAGCGTATAGCTGGGGAGACAGAACACCTACATTTAGAGATAGACAATCATACAGAACCACAAATGTAAGATGATATGAAGGAGAGAGGAGACGGAGGTGACAGGGGCATAGATGAAATGAAAATCACAGGGTAAGGAAGCCGTAAGGAGGTAAAAGTGGCTTGGAAGCTCATAGGGACCTTGGAGTAGGGAGAAGACTTACATGCATACATCTCTTAGAGAGAGAATGGAATGTGGACTTGGCACTGTGCTTTCCCGCTTCTACTGGATACCATCCCACTTCATCCCTAAAGAAATGGATGTATTGGAAAGGACACTGGGCTCAGAGCCTAGAAGTCTAGGTTCTAGTATACCTACTAATAATTCATTGTGACCTTGGACCAGTCTCTTCACATTTCTGGATCTCTATGACCTCGTCTTTTAAATGTGGCATTGGAAAAGATCACTTTCAAGGTGGATTCCACCTTTTAGTTTTTATGATTTTCTGTATTCTGTAAGATGTTTCTTTATTTCCAATTTAAGATCATTGTTCATTCTGATCCCTATAAAATTCTATGTCAACTTATCCTAACCTCCCCCTCTAACCAGCCCCCAGTATCACAATTTTAAGTGTCAAAGTCAAACAATTCTAGTCTCTGGCCTGACAATTTACCTTTTGTCTCACACCTGAGAGATGAATCATACTTAATTTTTCACTTAATGTTTTAGCCTCATTAAGCTGAGGTTTCCTTGACTTAAAAAATGTAATCAATGAGATATGGCATGAAATCATAAATCCACTAAACTCTTCCACTGTTATTTTCTTGGTCAATATACTCTTCACTCTTATGTTTTAGAAATACTGCATAAACCCTGGTAACGCAATATGTTATTAAATGGATTTAAATATGCAGGGGTCAATATTCAACCCTAAATGTCACTATTTTTATATTAAAAACCACAAATAAGCCAAATTCATGTATAAGGAAGCTAATGATTACTACCTCTTTATAAAAGGTTATTTAATTTAAAAATTTTAAATAAGAAAATAATTTTACAGATAAATTAGAAATCTTTGTTCAATAAATGGTTATTTAGAATATCTGTTACATATTTGCAGCTAGGATATCCACTAGATATCAGCTAGAATATCCTTTGTTATTTAGAAAAAATATTTGTTACAATTGTTATATAGAAACAATCAACAGAATTCTTGGAGTTCTGCCTTAAAAAGTGAACACCTATAAAATGCAGATGTTGAGGTCAGAATTAACTATGTAATCTATCCAACTAAGTCTTGGGTAGATATTGTTGACACAATTGACACAATACCAAAACTATCATATAGTATACTTACTCCCAGTCAAATAGATGCCTCTATCTCCACTTTCCCCCAAATCTCCATTAATATGACAGAAAATGAATAAACAATTGATAAACTCACAAGAATAAAGGAATAATAGAGGAGATGACAGGAAGCAAAAAAAAGTGATTAATATTTTGGAATGGAATGTAAGCGGTAAGTGATTTAGCAGCATGGGGAAAGCTAAAACCTAGATCTTGGGAAGAAGCAGCAGGAAGCCTAGAGATTGATGTACCAAGGAGGAAGGGGATGGTTAGAAACCTGTATGGAGAAAATTAGACTCTCAGATCCCCCCTGTCCCTGCACCAACCAGACGATTTGATCAGAAAAACTCTAGATTAGGAGACATTAAGTGTAATAGAGAGCAGGGGTATAAAACCGTACAGAAAACCTAGGTATTAAGTAACAAGTACTCTCAAACATTTTGGTCTCAGGACCACTTTACATTAAGAGTTTTAAAGACCTCAGCGCACCTAGCTGGCTCAGTTGGTTGAGCATCCAACTTGAGCTCAGGTCATGATCTCACTCTTTAAAAGTCAAGCCCCACGTTGGGCTCTGTGCTGACAGCTCGCAGCTCAGGGCCCTGGAGCCTGCTTTGGGTTCTTTCTCCATCTCTCTTCCCCTCCTCTGCTCGTGCTCTGCCTCTCTCTTTCTATCAAATATAAATAAACATTTAAAAAATGTATTTTAAAAATGTTTAAAAAAAGAATTTTAAGGACCTCAACAAGTTTTTGTTTATTTTGGTTATATGTATCAATGTTTGTCCAATTATGAATTACAACTGAAAATGTTTAAATATTTATCAACTCATTTAAATAAAAATAACAATCCTATTACATATTAATACTATAAATAGCATTTTTATGAAACATAACCATATTTTTAAAAAACAGTGAGAAGAATGGCACTGTTTTACATTTTCACAAATCTCTTTCATATCCAGCTTCATAGAAAATAGATTCTCATATATGTTTCTGCATTCAATTTATCATGCATGTTGTTTTGGTAAGACAAGATCAAGAAAATCCAGCCTCAAAGCTATATGCTTTTAGAAAGGGAGGAGTGTTTTAATAACCTTTTCAGATAAATGTAAATATTCTTCTCTGATAGTATACCAGAACTCAAGAAGTGGTAGCTTCTGAAAGGAGAATTGTGATAGCAAATTTGAAACCATAGTAATGAACTTTTTGCTCTGTTACATTAAAAGCCATTCATCTATCTTGCACTTTCACCCATGCATTGTTTTGTAACTTTCTACACTAGTCATTTAAAAAGTATCAGTTTACTGATTTAGATAGATCTTCCAAATATTGACACATTTTATTATATAATATCAAAAAATCACATTGGTAACTCTCATTTCTGAACCCATTACTAGGAAGATTTCAAGATTATAGTAGTGGAAGATAGAAGTCTCCCAAAATCCTAAATTTCTTTCTCAAATTCCATTATTGGTAATAAATATCATGAATTGTTTTTCTTGAAGCGACAAAAGTTCCTTATTTATTTTTGAGAGAATGTCTGCCAAATAGCCACATTACAATGACCATCCTATGTAAGTCACTCCTTCAAGGAAAAATGGTGCTCTGGGGGGTAAAACCAGTAGTGCAGCTTGTAACTCAAACAGCTGCACAGTGCTTTTCCTCAAGACACCATGGTACATTCGTACATTTGCAGAAGTGCCTTATGTGTACTTCTCATTTCACCAAAGAGAACAATAAAAGGATGTGCACTAAAGGGTCGAGATGAAATAATACTTAAACACTTTTACTATTCATTGAAAAGATTTTTAAGTGAAATTGGCTGCACTTTTTTTTTAACTGTAAGTGCAGAGTGGTAGACAATGCACTGATGGCCAGTAGAGGCTGGTGCCACTGATTAAGCGGTAGGCACCAGCAATTTTTTATCAGGCTGCTTTTGCATCATCAGTGCAAATATCAACAAAGTGGGAAAAAAGCAAATACCATATTAGTATTATTATAGGAGTAGTTTTGACTCTGGAATCCCTGAGTCTTAAGAAGCCTCTAGGGTCCATAAACCACATTTTGAGAACTGCCAGTGGAAATACTTTACCATGTATTCTTAAAAATATGGCAGTCAGGTTTTCACCTCCAGGCAAGATACTAGATGATTTCTCTCTGGAAAAACTGGCCAGCCCAAGATCGAAGGCCTATGGGTAATGACACTTAAGGGTTTACAAATGAAACAGCCAATGAATCTTAGCAATAGAAAATCTTGTCTTGCCTCTGACACACACAGACACACACAGACAAACACACAGACACACACACACATACAAACACACAACCCTTCTAATATTTTCCTGGTACCTTGTGTTTTAAATAGGAAATGAAGCCAAAGTTCATGAAATACCTTAGAAAAGTTTCTAGGAAAAAAAAAATCAGACAGATATAAACACACAAACTGAAAATAGAGACAATGAAGAGAGCAACAATTAAATATAAAATCAGTGTCCTAAAAGAGATATAAGAAAATTATTGTCACCATGAAACAGGAATAAGTCGATAAAGACCTCTGGAAATCTTAAAAAAGATGATAGTAAGACTTTAAGAAATTCAGTAGGATGTTTAGAAGACAACAGTTGCCTGGTGCCTGGGTGGCTCAGTCGGTTGTGTCCAACTTCAGCTCAGGGCTCTGTGCTGATAGATCAGAGCCTGGAGCCTGCTTTGGATTCTGTGTCTCCCTCTCTCCCTGACCCTCCCCTGCTCATGCTGTCTCTCCTTCTCTCTCAGATATAAATGAAACATTAAAAAAAAAAAAAAAAAAAAAAAAAAAAAGAACTGTTGGGTTATAGCAGGACCTCCAAACTCAGATGTCTACCAGAGTCAGCCATCTAAGAAAAAAACAACAACAACAACCATGTAAGCCTCTCATTGTTGCCATTTCCTTTCATAGAATCATGAGACCAAATAATTTTTTTTTATTATTGTGGTAAGAAGCAAGAGAGCCTATGTGATGTTGGAAGATAACTGATCCTTAGCCTCCATATCTAACAGATCAATGAGAGTAGAAGCATTTGTGGTAAATTGTAAGGATAAGTCATTTACAAAAGCAGCATTACTCAGCTCCAACCATTTATAACCATGCTAGAACAGAAGCACATTCTCATTTCATCTCATCCATGTCTTACACTTCTACATCCCAATGTGAGTCCCTTGTTATCCAAAATGTAGAACATCATAGATGTATATTACATATGATTCGAGTTTCTAAGGCGGGCCTGATTTGCAGACTGACTCTCCCTTTTGAACTTACAACCCATGAAAATGTCCTGGAGAATCCAACATTTTCATGTACAAACGTCACCTGCCAGATGTCTTCTCACAACCGGAAAATATATACAAAGCCTGTATCCAACCACGTACTCAAATCTTCAGTTCAGAAAATAAGATTATCATATTTGTCATCTAATTCAATTGCAAAGAGGGCATATGAGGATACCATACCAATAATTTAAATAATATTTTGCCTTCTAGCTTTCCTCCCAGATCTCATCCCTCTCTTCCTAGCCCTCCTTGGAGAGCCTTCCCTTATCCTTCAAGCACATGGTTGGAGTGTCTCACAAGGGCAACTTCATTTATGCCATCTTCATTCTGACATGTCCCCATCTCTATATTTGTATCTCAACCTTCCTACCAGGCTCAGAGGAAGAGGTTTCTGACCTTTTGTGTAAAGATCACAGCCTTTATTTATCCTGGCTTTACTCCCACAGTTAATCCTACCTGCACATTCAAAGTCTGCCTTCCTCCCTCCTACACTGTTGGTGGGAATGTAAACTGGTTCAGCCCCTCTGGAAAACAGTGTGGAGGTTCCTCAGGAAACTAACAATAGAACTCCCCTCTGACCCAGCAATAGCACTGCTAGGAATTTACCCAAGGGATACAGAAATGCTGAGGCATAGGAGCACATGTACCCCAATGTTCATAGCAGCACTCTCCACAATAGCTAAAACATGGAAAGAGCCTAAGTGTCCATCAACAGACGAATGGATCAAGAAGATGTGGTTTATCTATACCATGGAATACTACATGGCAATGAGAAA
>NW_024080843.1:84187-136111 GCF_003009895.1 Hyaena hyaena | reverse complement strand
AAAAAAAAAAAAAAAAAAAAAAAAAACAAAGTCTGCCTTCCTAACATCGGCCATGACCTGAGTTTCCCTGCCATCAAGCAAAAATAAACAAATGCTTCATTTTACCTCATACCTTCTTCTAACTGCTGCACAATCACCCTTTTTTCTGCTTCCCATCCTTTACTGTTCTTTACACTAACCTCCCAACATCTTGCCTTCATCTTTGGCTCCAGTTATGACTATAATAATGGAAATGTGTCACATTTATATTTAATTGAGTTTACAAAATACTTTCACTATTCCTTTTGAACCTCACAATAATTCTGGTAAGTAAGTAGAACCAAAAGTATCCTCACTTTATAAAAGAAGAAACTGAGCTTCTGAGAGATTAATAGTCAAAGTAACACAGCCAGTAAGTGGCACAGAAATTTAAACTGGATCCACCAAGTTGTGGTCCAGTGGCTTTCCACTGTTCTGTTACCTCTGGAACGGCTCATTCTAATGCTACTAGGGATTTTTTTCTTGCCAAACCCGGTGATAATTGTTTTAATCCTTTCACCCCTTTGTTTTTCTTTGCCTTTTGAGTGTATTAACTAATCTTCAAAATCTTGAAACAATCTTTCTTCTTTTTAACTCTCTTTCCCTAGCTTTCAAGACACTGCAATTTTCAGACTCTTTTTCTAGTTCATTAACAATTTGTCCTCTTTCTTTTCTGTCCCCTTTTTCCAGATGAAAAGATTTTCCTAACACTTAACTTTCTGGTGTGTGTGTGTGTGTGTGTGTGTTTCCTTTTAAGTTTCTTCCTCATGAGTCCATGACCTTACACAAATGACTTTGCATCTGTTTCTAAATTAGAAGCTTAAAGAAATTTTACTTTATTTTAAAAAATTGTTTATGTCTTTATTTTATTTTGAGAGACAAAGAGTAAGTGGCGGAGGGGCAGAGAGAGAGAGGGAGACACAGAATCTGAAGCAAGCTCCAGGCTCAGAGCTGTCAGCACAGAGCCCGTCACGGGGCTCGAACCCACAGACTGTGAGATAATGACCTGAGCCGAAGTTGGACGCTCAACCAACTGAGCCACCCAGGCGCCCCAGAAGCTTGAAGAATTTTTAAATTGTGCCTGTTTTTTCCTCTTACAGGCCATATTTCACCAAATTCCATAGTTCTTTGCCTTGTCTCATGCCTGCTCTTTCTTTCCATCCTCATTACTCTCACTCACCTCCAGGAACTAACACTCTCTCGTGACTAG
Organism: Hyaena hyaena; assembly: GCF_003009895.1. NCBI lineage: Eukaryota > Metazoa > Chordata > Mammalia > Carnivora > Hyaenidae > Hyaena > Hyaena hyaena. The sequence goes on along the minus strand of NW_024080843.1, from coordinate 134,883 downwards.
ATGATTTTCTCTACAATATTTCAACAACCAAGTCGGTCTTCCTAACAGTGATCATTGTATTTCTTTTCTTTCAGTCATCTTGCACACTGCTACCAAAATATTCACCTTAATATAAGGTTTCCTTAGTGGTAATGCCTCCTCAAGAACATCCAGACAAGCATGATCAGGGCCTTACTATATAAGGCTCTTTGATGAGAGTAACAGTATTATTTCTTGGAAAGGCTCATGGTGATAAGTGGTATTACTATCAAAGGTCCAGATAATAAAAAGTATACTGTTAGAAGGGTCCATTGAGGAAATAACATACCAACCAGGTGGTCAGGGGGAGGTAAGAGAAAGCAAGAATATGTGTACCTAGAAATAGATAAGGGAAGGAAGCTATATTGAGGGCAGACTCAGGTTAAGGGCTGGGCTAGCCAGCCTGTTGCCTTAGATCCTAATCAATCTATAAGGGCACTAAAACAAGATGGGAAGAAAATGTATTGCACAGAATTCCCCCCAAGGAAAAGACTATATGTATTTGAAGAAGCTGTTTTTTTAAGTCACTAGACCTAGAAAAGAGGGAGTGATGAGACTGTCAAAGGTCAGGACAAAGGCTTCATAAGAAACATGTCATTTAGCTGCAGGCCTGGCACAACTGCTAGAGGGTGGGCAACTTTGGACCAGAACTTGGTTGCTCGGAACCAAGGCAGAGAGGCTGAACCCTGCCCCTGGCGGGCCCACTTCCTGCTTCTCCCACACATCACTTACGTGTATTGACCAAATATCGGTCTGAAGGGGCAACTGATTATTCCCTGTCTGGGGTGCCTATGCATCTCAGTCCTGCCCTGGATCAGGAATGCAAAGAAGTTTAGGATGCCTGGAGTTTAAGGTTAATCTAGTGGAATGCTAGTAAATAATTAACAACTGAGCCTCTGTGGGGTGGGGGGAGCCCTAAATTCTAGTGTTTGTCAGTTCCTATGGTATAAATACTCTCCCATGACTGATTTCAAACCACCAGCATGGTGACATCACTGAACATGGAGTTGGGAAGAGATGTGTGCAGTTGGCTCTCACAAGCCCCTGTGCTCTAGCTCACCCTGCCATATGAGACGGTGGCTGGGACAGAGGCCTGGGAGATCAATTAAACCAGATCATGGTGGACCTAGCATGCCAACTTTTGAAACACAGATTTTATTCCATGGCAAAAGGAAACAATCAAAGTTTTAAAGCAAAAGTAGAACACATTTAGATTTAAATTTTTAAAAGTCTCCTTGTTAACTTAGTGGATCCAAACTCATTTATTCATTTCTCTTTTTAAACTAACCAAAGTATATTCATGACATACTTTCAAAATATGTCCAATACAAGGTTACTATCATAATCATAAAAACTTCCTTCTTACAAAACACTTCAACTTGTTAAAAACTGGGGAAAGAATATAAACAGATAATTTACAAAAATATAAATGTTCAGTAAACATATTAAAAGCTTAATGGTCACTGGTAATAATACAGCAATTTAAAATGATAATATGGAATTTTATATATCAGAAATACTTATTATTACTACTTGTTTGGCAATAATTAGTGTTAGAAAAGATATGGGGAGATGAGAATTCTCATACACTGCTGATGGAACTAGAAATTATTAAAAATTTCTGGAGGGTGATTTGGCCATATGCATGGATATAATATATTTGACAAATGGGCATAATTCTGTCTCCAGGATTTACAATTCTAAGAATTATCCTAAAGCAATAGTTCCATAAATTCATGAAGTTATTCATTGCAACATTGTTTGTAATAGCAAAAGAAATTGGAAATGGCCTAAAAAAGTAAGTGATTGTTAAATTTTGTATTCCAAATCCACATATCATATTACTATATGACTAAAACTACAATGTAGCTATATTTGTTGATATAGAAACATTTTTTAAATTTTAAATATTTTAAAGTGAAAAGTCGGGTTATAAGAGATATATGTTCATAAACATACATTCTGAAATAAAATACAATAAAATAATGATTATGTAAGAGAAGGAGGGTAATTAAAGATTTTAAAATGTCTTCTCAGGTTTGCACCTATAAGAGGATTAGGAGGAACTTAACAGAGGACAGTGGGGGAGAAGGAGAGAAACAGTGGGGGAGGGGGAGAGAGGCAAACCATGAGAGACTCTTGAATGCTGAGAACAAACTGAGGACTGATGGGTGTGGGGGGTGAGGAGGGAGATGGGCATGGAGGAGGGCACTTGTGGAGATGAGCACTGGGTGTTATATGGAAACCAACTTGACAATAAACTATTTGTAAATAAATAAATAATAAAACAAAATATATTCATATACCTCAAAGCCTAAATAAATAAATAAATAAATAAAATGTCTTCTCAGTATGTTCTCCTTTCTCTATAACAAATATAAATTTTTATGTATATTATCCTTTTAGCTTTGATGGTCAACATAAGAAGTACTCATATATATAACATATACACATGTAACATGTAACTATATACCAAGCAGTATTCTAAAGCATATATTATATAAATGTCAATTTAACTCACTGGAGCCTTCCAACAACCCTATGAACTGGGTTTTACTGATGAGGAGAGAGAAACACGGAGGATGAACAAGTGCTCAAAGTCACACAGCTAGTAATTAGTAAAGCTGATATTCACACTCAGACAGTCTGGCTATAATGCTGACACTCTTGACCATCATACCATTCAGTCTCTTGTAAGATTCCTAAGCTTTAATTTCCTTACCTGAAGAGTGGGACTAACAGTACCTATCTCAGGGGCTTGCTGTTGAGTTTAAGTAAAATCATGTATGAAAGTACTGAGTTTAATGCCTGGTACATAATTACAGTTAATAAGTGCTAGCTATTAATGATATTAAAACTGATAATACTCCTACTCAGACCTCAACTACCATTACCAATTCACGTCATTTACTTCCCACTCTACCCCAACAGATACTCTCTGATTTATTTCAACTCTCCCCCGAATGCATCATACTTATTCTTTATGTCCTGTGTCATACTCATGTCTCTGCTTGTGGTGAAATCAAGTGACTAGACCTATCCGAATCACACTGGGCCTTAAAAGCTTAGCTCAGTTCCCTTCTCCAATTACTCTAGTTCTTTCTGACTTTCTATTACACTATGTTGCTGAATACACATGAGACAATTAATGTATAATTAACTGCTAGTTCTTTCCTCCTAACAATGCACCAAGCTCTGTGAAAGCAGGGACGACTGTGAGAATGATTTTTTCCTCGAACCCTTTCTGTCACCTCCAGCCCCAATAGAACAAGACTCAGCTATTTAACATATATTTGTTTCATTTTTGTACTCATTCATGGAAATATGCCCATAAAAACAGAAAGGCACACTTAAGTTTCCCAGCAGTTTCTTTCCAGAAGAGAGATAAATCATGACATTAAAATCAGGAGGAGCCTGACATACAAACACAGAGAAGAATGTAGTTTATAACTGTTATTAACATATACTATTAATAAATATACAACATTAATAAAATTATAATTAACAATAGCTATAGATATTCCCTGCATGTATCTTTTGTGTCAAGCACTGTGCCAAATGATTTACAGATACTACAACCTTAGTTATAACCCTAGCATTAACAGAAAGAGTCCTTTGTAAAAATGGCAAATGAGAAAGCTTAAGAACTTGCCTGACAGAGCTAAGAATCAAATCCAGTTTGGTATGAAATCAAAATGTACACTTCTTCTGTGTATCTCCCTTCTTCTCCTGTCTTATACAAGGTTGTAATGTAGGGCTTGTTTTCCTATTTCTTAAAAATACTTAATACATCTTACCTCCCTTGCCAAATTTGCCTTTCTAAAAATTAGTGTCACTCTAGAGCCCTTTGTTTCAGATATTCTTCCAGAAAATTTAGTTACAATAGTACCAGAGGCTCTTTGTTTTAAAGGAATAATTAATTAAAGGCAGTCCTACATTCTGGATACTGTTACCATGAAGGTGTAGTTATCTACAATTATTAGAGCCATCAGGGAAAAACACAAGTTGTTTAATGGTCAAGGACAGGAGAAAAAGTCTGGGCTGACTTTTTAGGAAAAGTATATCTGTATCTCCTTATGAATAAGATGATGAAACCATACATAGGGTCACCCAAATAGTTCTTACAGTCTTTATTCTGCGGGTGTATGGACGACTTTATATGGGTATTTCAGCCTGTGGTGCTGAGCTCTAAATGGAGGCAGAGTGGTTCAGAAAAAACACTCTGGGCAGCCCACATAAAAGCGGTTCTCTGGGTTCCTCTCTTAGTGCTCCCCTTCCCATGGTGTGGCTTTAGCCCAATACCCTGAGCCACTCCTGGACCACTCATTTGGACTCCCCCAAACTGAGCAATTGCATGGAACATACTGCAAAACTTTTACTTTCTTCACATGGTAAGATCTGGTAAGACACCCATAAAGATGCAATCTGTACTTATCCATAGTTCTCACCATCTTGGACCACAGAAGTTTGAGCTCAATACAAAGTTGAATTTCCATATTAGCAAATATGAATTTCCTCATTTTATTAGATTTGTACTTCTTCTAAGCTGTCCTTGGTGCAGTAACTAAAGGTTTAATATGAAATAAATATTTTAGGAAAAAGCGACAATTTTAAAAACATGGATATTAGTTTTATGTAATACTAACTTTTCCCAAGTGTTTTGTAACTTAAAGATATCTTTCTGACATCACGGGTAAATTTTTTCATAAGTATGATATTTTCATATGCATAATAGGAGAACACATAATTCATTTTCACGCAGTTAAAATTCATTAGAGACGGGCATTTAAAGACTTAAAATCTTTTCTGAAAAATAACCTTTGTAAAAATCCTAAGGCCTTCCCTCCCCCCTTCCACAAATGTTGGCTTTTGTTTTTTTTTTTTTTTTTTTTATAAGCTGCATATTGAATTTCCCAGGCTGTGTTTCTGAACAGCAATCTACTGAAAAAAGTGCAATTATTTTTTTTCACTCAAACATGCATTTGAGAGAAATGAGTAGATCAGATAAAGAGCTGAGATGCTATTCAACTCAACCTTGAGTCACTCTCTGTCTCTTTTTAAAAAAAAAAAAGGGTGGCAAAATCAATACAAACCAATAATAACTTCACATTTGTGGAAGCAACATGAATGGCTCTCCAAAATATTGAGACACATCCAAGTACATTTTCGTAGAGCTGATATTTATCAGAAGTCATTTGCCCTCAAGCAGATGCTCCCTTTCATTGTGCTCCTGTCACAAATGACTAAGATTTATGACAGACAATTACAGCATCTGCAGTTAGCAGCCTTATAATCAGCACCATTATTTAACGATTGGTGCAATAAACTGACTCCTGTTACTGTTTATCAGATATCAGTCAGTTCTGGCCATTTTCTTCAGCTCCCAAATCACAGTATGGTGCAGCCACTGCCTTTTAATGGCTAGGCAGAAGCAGGAGCATTTTCACATTTTTTACAGACTGCCGAGGGAAAGAAAAAAGCAACCAATTACATGTATGTATGGTGCCCTCTCATTTGAGATGCCCGTGTATATAACTATCTCTATACGGTTCTAAGCCTCTCTCAGGAGAAAAAACAGCTTTGACTGTGGACAAGAGATTTTTATATGTAAAAACAAAAATAAATAAAAACAAGAAACCCTCTTGCCTTTTCGTTAAAAAGTCCTCTGTTTAAATATGCATGTCTTTTCTAAGTATAAAATGTTCCTCTACTAGGGCCACTGTTTTCCCTCCTAGCATGGCATCAGCTTGCCTTTCACAATCAGAAAAGCAGCCTTTGTCCCTCAAAAATATTTGTCAAGGAGCAGGATTTTTCTTCCAAACTCTGGTGAGGCGTTATTCAGAGCAAAGTGTTATGAACACAACAGAACTAACTTTTTCATCAATTAAAAGCCTACATATAAACGAGACCATGTCTCGTTTTTATATGTTTATGTGTTTAAAAGTCATTTTCATATATTGGGGCACCTGAGTGGCTCAGTCAGTTAAACGTCCAACTCTTGATTTTGTTTCAGGTCATGATCTCATGATTCCTGGGATGGAGTCCTACATACAGAGCCTGCCTGGGATTTATATCTCTCATTCTCTCTCTCTGCCTCTCCCACCTTGGTCTCTCTCTCTCAAAACAAATAAACATTAAAAAAGTCACTTATATATTAAGGAATTCTATCTTTCTAAATATACAAGCATACAGATGTATATGCACTATTTAAAGTCCTTTTACAAGAAACACCACACATTTAGTATCAAATATGAGTGGCAGGCAACAATTCAGAGGCTATTTGGAAGACAAGACTTCAGTATAATGTGGGAGATGGTAATAAGATATGAGTTTACAGTCAAAATAAAAAGCTTAAGTAAGCTTCTATAGATGGCCAATACAAAATTCTAGTTAAATTATTTAAAGAAAAAAAAAAAACCCACAAAACCCAGACCTTGTGACTCCTATCTTTTGTTACTTTTTCTATAACCAAACAAGCTAAGTTTCTCAGTCATAACCAAAGCATTTTATCCAATGACTTCCATTTTATGTATTTGATAATACCACATATACCCAGACAGAAACATTGATGAAGCTACCTTTGTAATGCAAGGTCTAAGTTTCATTCACAAAGTTACATGTTTTTCTCAAAGGAGACCAGGCACTGGAGAACAACTAATGTATTCTTAAAAAAAAAAAAAAACTTTTTTAAAGGATCCCATGGAGGTCAGATTTCCCTTCCAGAAACATGCACAAAGGGTTTCATCCAGTCAACATATAAAATTGGTTATTTTCTCAGTTGAAACCCTTTATAAAGGCTTAATAGCCCTTCACAAACGAACTCTCAGAATTCCACACATGGCTTCAAAAGGGGAATCATGAGAGTGAAGGTTTTTAGACGTTTCAAGTTAGAAAGGCCTTAGGTACCATCGCATGCAACTCATTCATTTGAGAGACAGTGAAGGTAATAGGAAGTGAAGTGATTTTCACCAAAGCACAGCGCTCAATGCTGGCACAGCTATGACCAAACCCCAAGTCTATGGCTTGGCCAGCAAGGTCCTTCCTGCAAAGTCCACCACAAAGATCCTAGCTGCTCTTTCTGTGCCTGGCAGAAACCAGCTTTTTGGCTCTGCTAAGCCAAACCCTACTTTGGGTGTTCTGTGTCCAGCCCCGCTACAGGGCACTCCAATTCTGACTCAAGGAAACAAAAGTTTCCATAAACCTGCTAGACACTTACTTCCCTCTTCAGTATTGCACCTGAAACCAGAAAATGACAGCTATTCAAGTATACAAATAGCGTTTTTATTTCAACAGTGGGTACCAAAGTTAACTACAGTTGTTGACTTTTAAATTTAAAAAATTTTCCAATGTAGTAATTTGGCACCTTGTATAGATCTTGTTTATTTGTGGCTAGGTGTTTTTTTTTTTTTTTTTTTAATTTTTTTTTTAAGGTTTTTTTTATTTATTTCTAGAGACAGAGAGAGAGAGCGTGAGCAGGGGAGGGTCAGAGAGAGAGGGAGTCACAGACTGAAACAGGCTCCAGGCTCTGAGCTGGCAGTCAGCACAGAGCCCGACGCGGGGCTCGAACCCACGAACCGTGAGATCATGACCTAAGTGAAAGTCGGACGCTTAACCGACTAAGCCACCCAGGGGCCCCGGTGTGGCTAGGTGTTTTTGATTGATTAAGGAAAAAACAAACTATTTTGCGCAAGTGATTGTAAAGTCAAACCAAAACGATTTTATGTCACCAATTTGGCAGCATTAAATAATTCACAGAATGTTTAGAATCAGGAAGAAGCCCCATACCAATCTTTCTTTGCTGGTCAAATGTAGAAATATATTAATGTACAGATAGGTCTCTCATTCCACATTAATAAAATTGGAGAAGTACTTTGCATGCATCAAAGAAGTTGGTAATATTTTCTACCTATGTTCTGCCCATTTCTGCCAGATTAGAAGGAAAAATTACCCAGCCTACAGCAAGTCACCGCCACTGGAAGCCAATGACAATGGCATCAGCACTATGCTATTTAGCAGGTATTCCCTGAGAGGCCCGATCTGGGTCAGTATTATTCACAAAAACACATGCAGGTGGCATTGCAGTAACACACTTCAGCACCAAGCCCAAGGGCATAGCTGATGGCCATAATGAGCCACAACAGATTTGACTCTTAGTAAAAAAAACAAACAAACAAAAAACAAACAAAAACATCCAAATAGTGGCAGGAGCACATTTTTCTTCAAGATCCTTATCTGAGGCTATTCAGGGAAGAGTGGGGGGAAAGGAGAACTCAAAGAAAGTAATGAATCGTCAATATGCCAATATTTGGTGGCTGATGACTAAGGGTCACATGGTACAGGAGCCAAGGGTCAGGCTCTTGGGTCAGCCAGACAGACCTAGGCTTGAATACGGCTCAGACTTGGTGAGACTCTGCTAGAGTTCCTCATCTCACAAGATCCCTCATCTACAAGGTGGGGGTGGGAGGGACAGTGCACAAAATCAATGAACACTGTGCGAGGCACAAAGCATTGCTGCTTCCATGTTAGCTACTATTACTGTCATTGCTGCTATTTATATATGAGATTCCAGACTGAATTCTTTTGCAAGTGGAAATTTGGACTTCACATGTTCAGTAAGTAATTACCCACTACATGTAGGTATATAGAGTTGTCACATTAATCCTAGCTAAAGTCTGTGTACCTTATCTATCAATTAATGTACCTAAACAATGTGTGTGTGCACACACATATATAATTTTTGTTGCACTTCATTGACTTTGGCTTGGTTCCAATGTGAATAAACTAAATTGATGGAACATGGAGAAAACATGAAAATATAAAGCACGTGATTTCACTTTTCTATTCAGTAACAATGTCCCTCTGAATCACAACGGAGCTATCAATATAATAAAATCCTGTCTCTTCTATTCCAAAGAGTAGAGTATATATTTTTAGACTTCTAATTATCTTCATTTTTTCCCAATTTTTCACAACCATCAACCCATCAAAATAAGGTTGAAGTGATTAGAAAAGGACAAATGGCTCCCCTCAAGAATCAGAAATCTCCTTAGCACACAAGTTGCTGAATACCAAAATTAAATCAGATGACAGTACTGAAAGCCAAGGATGCCACTCACTCCTGGAGGAAGTCATGACACTATGATACTATTTCATGATGAAATCAAGTCTAGAGAGGAAAAGTTTTGGACACTCTGGGTTCTAGTCCAGGCCCACACTTATTGGCTGTGTGACTTTGAACAGATTGCTTAACCTCTCTGAAGACTCAGCTTTCTGACATGCAAAAACAAGATAATACCTACATTGTTGTCTTGAGGAATTAAATGAGTCAACATATGTGAAGTGATCAGCACAGAGCTGCCATGTAAGAAACACCCATAAATGTTTTCTCTTCCCTATAAAAGTGCTACCAGCTTTGTTTTCATCACTGTGTTGTTCAAAGCAAGTGTGAAATGCCTGACAATGTTGTGATCTATTCTAGAATTTTCTTCAATAGAAGAAAGTCTATTATAATTAGAAATAGGCACTTTTTATGCAAAATTTTTAAATGGTGTGAAAATCTGTAATTTTTGCTCAAAAATCAACTTCATATTTAAAAAAAAATGAGCCTACAAATAAGTTCCATTAATCCAATTTCACTATAGATACTGGCCAAACATGTTTTTGTAGTAATAGGAGTGGTAATCACTCCAGCGCTGAAAGGTGCCAATTTTTTCCATTTATTACTTAGCAAAATATAAAGTAGGATATTTACAAAAAGCATTTTAAATCTCATCTCTGCTTTTTATCCAATATTCTTAGGTACTATATCATTTTAGTGCCTACTTCCAAGAATTAATTTCCTATATCCAGTGATATTTTTGAACTCTGAGTAAAGCCAGGTTCTGGAGAATTATTCTTCTTGTAAAATAAAGGGAACAAATAAAATGGATTATTTTTGTTTCATATCTGAAGCCCATTCATTGATCTTTGGGTCTGTATGTGAGGCAGCATACAGTATGGCTAACAGTGTAAGCCAGGTAAGGTATCAAGTATTTGTCATGCCTTTAAGACTCTTCTCAAATGCTACTAAGTCAGTATAAAACTTTGCTTAAGAATATATTTTAAATTGTGATGAGAAGTTCATTTGCCAAAACATTTTCAACACAGTTGAGTTTTGCACTACCTTGGTGGGGTAGATTGGAGAAAGAATTATTATATCCATTCCAAAGAGGAAAAAGTGTGATTTAGAAAGGTCCTAGAGTCACACAGCTGTGACAAGCTAGAACTCAGGCCATTTCTTCCATTTTGTTTTCCACTATTCTCACTAAACATGATTTTGGGCTTTTAGTCAGACTAAGCAGACTTGGTATAAAAAACCTGAGTTTTGGAGACAGCTCTATCCTTTGTGACCTGAGGCAAGTAGCTAACAATACAGATTAATGGTAAGAGTGCACCCATGGAGCCATGAGTGATTGTGGATGGTTACTTTTCTTTCTGAGCCTTTGCTTCCTAGTGGGTACAATGGAGGAAACTAAATTCATAGGGATATTATAACATGAATGAGACACTTCCTTCTAAAGGTCTAGCACAATGGTTAGTATATAGTAAGGGCTCAAGAAATATTTGTTATTAATAAAATGGACTAAAACACCTACCTCTCAAGGTCATCTGTTGTATTAATAACATAGCAAATTAAAGGACTTTGTGTCAATAAACTACTATGCCATGTTTAAGAATCATTATATTTCTGTTGCTGTCAGCAGCAGCCTAAGCTTACTTTGATTTTGGTTGAGCCTTCAATCTATGGCCCTATCTTGGTCCAGATATTTCAATTCCCAAAGTTTGAGGGTTTCATCTTTTATTTTTAAAGACAGAATATGGAAGAGAATCTTGATTTCCCTCTATACCACTGAGATCTGAACAACTCTACATCACTGCATGGGCAAGTCCAACTCCCCCACTAGCCACTAGGAGGATAATTTAGATACCAGCACTTGAAGCACAAATGCAATAGAAAGATCAAGGGCTTCCGTGTCAATTCAGGAGGAATTAAGGCAAAATGGAGAGAAGCCTAGAGACTTCTCTACTTAGTACTTTCTCTGGCTTCAGTAACTCATAGGTATCCAACCTAAAAGTTCACATGGTCCCAGAGGCATTTCAGACTCACTCCAAAGACCCTCTGCTAATGAATATATGGAGAATAGGATTGTAGCATTACACCTTCTACTTGGCTTTGCCCTTGCTTTCCAGTTTATCTGATATCAAATCCCTTTTTTCAAGTTTTACTGTGACCAGCCTTTGTTTATGTTTGTTTTGTTTAGTTTTTAAGTATTTAATTTCTAATTTTATTTTGTGTGTAAGACCAAAAGAAAAGGCTTCCTACTCTTCTGTTTAGGACTGGAGGAGCTAACAGAGGTTGTGTCGCAATAGTATTCATCTTCAGCTGCTCTAAGAATGGAGCTGGGGCAGAGATAGTGACTCAGAGACAGTTCAGACATTCTTACTTGCATGTGCCATCTGTAAAGTCTTGAGAACAACGTTAGCAACTCCAGGAGCTGAGGTATTTATCAGCTTTTAAAATAAATTGCACTCTATTGCCATTTCTTTTTATTTTATATAAATATTGTTTATTTCACCTTGAATTTGTAATTGTGTATTCTTTTTCTTACAGGAGTGACCCTTAATTACATAAGCTTTTGGTGTGCCTCTGAGTCATTAAGGACATAGGCAGTGAGAGAGGCAAACAAAATCTAGCCCTTCTAGAAGAAGAAGCCACAGTCACACTTCTAGGTGGGAAAAAGCTAGAAGCACCAGATTGTTGGAAAGCTTAGTAAGTTATAAGAGTGACCCAGGATATAGAATGCAGCTTGGAAGGAGGAAGGACACACTGAAGTTCAAAGGCGCAGTTTGTTGATTAATGAGTGATGTAGATCTGGTGGGCTGTTTTTTTAAACTGTTTCTGCAGCTCCTTATAGTGACTTCCAAGATGGGAAGTTGTCCACATCATCTCAGAAGTTACCATAGCTCAGTGTTAAGAGCACAGATTTCAAAACCATACCAATTGGGTTTGAATCCTGACTTGGCCACCAACCAGCTATAGGACTTATGCCCCATTTTCCTAATCTGCACAATGAGATAATACAGACATCTACTATTTTGGCTTGTTAAGAGGATTAACTACAATAAAGCATATACAGCACCACCATGGTGTCTAACACATGAGTGCCCCCAAATGTGAGCTCTATAATAGATGATCAAGTCTCCTCCTCTGACTATCACTGCTACCATTCCCAGCTATCTCTGTAGTATTCTCATTTTCCACATTTTGTTTTTGTTGTTTTATTTTCTTTCAAATATGACGTTTATGATTTTTTAATTTTTTTAATGTTTATTTAATTTTTAGAAGGAAAATGTGAGTGGGGAATGTCAGAGAAAGAAGGGTATAGGGGATCTAAAGTGGGCTCTGAGTTGACAGTGGTGAGCCTGAAGTAGGGCTCAAACTCATAAACCGAGCTCATGACCTGAACTGAAGTCAGACACTCAACCAACTGACCACCCAGGCGCCCCTGTTTTTATGATTTTAAAACTAATATATCCTGCTTGTATCAAACTTGGGGGAAAAAAACAAAAACTAGAAAGGAGAAATTTAAAATAATTTAGTTATCTCTAATAATACCTTCACTCAAGCTGCATTCTTAAGTGTCTATGTGGATAAGGCACTGTGGTGGGCTTTGCCACCTCTAAGTCCTCTCTTTTCCCTTGTTGATGTTTCTGTTTATTTAAAAGGAGTCTGCTTTCTAAATTCTACTCAGTCTATCAAATCAAGTAACTAATCTTTTCAAACTCTATTCAATTAAGTAACTAAGACTAATTCTGCTCTTAGGTAAAGTGCAACTTCTTTACCTGGTGTTCTAACTTAACTAACTACATTAAAACTAATATTAAGATTAATCCTAATCAGGGTACCTGGGTGGCTCAGCCAGTTAAGTGTCCGACTTTGGTTGAGTTCATCATCACATGGTTTGTGGGTTCGAGCCCCACGTCGGGCTCTGTGCTCACAGCTAGCTCAGAGCCTGGAGCCTGTTTCAGATTCTGTGTCTCCCTCTCTTTCTGACCCTCCCCTGCTCACGCTGTCTCTCTCTCTCTCAGAAATAAATAAAAAACATTAAAAAAAAAGATTAATCCTAATCATAATACCAATAGCTATATATATATATATATATATATTTGTGTGTGTGTGTGTGTGTGTGTGTGTGTGTGTGTGGTACACAAAGTTCTTTCATCCAATTCACACTATAACCCTATGTAGAGATAGAAGAGAAACATCAACATTTGCAGCGTACTAAGGCTTACAGAAATGAAGGAGAATGTCTAAGGGAAGTAAAGCAATTTGGACTAGATCACAGAGCCAGGATACACGGGCCTGTGACTACACCCTGGTGAGTGTGCGGGGTGGTGCCTTCAATCTTGGAACTGCATTTCACTTCTTTGCAGTTTATTGAAACTTACTCTATTTTAAATGGTATGCCTTCGGCCCAGTGAATAGTCCCTTCGGCTCCCATTTCCAATCAAAAGTTTGTCCAGACCTACTTCTAGACCCAACTTCTCATATGAGCCAGGGAAGTGAAACCTGGGAGAGCTCACTCTTTACTACAGCCTTAGACAGATGAGAGGATGAGAACACATATCTGCTGACAGTTCTCTGTCAAGATAGCCATCATGATTCTTTTTCAATTTGCAACTTAAAAATTAAATAATATGTACTAGCATTCTCTCTCCTTGCACAACAAAAAGAGAAGTAAACCACGATTAGCAACAGGTTAGGGAAAAGGGAGACAGATTTGCTATGAAAACTATAAATTGCTTCTGTAAAAAGTAAAAATTTTTGATAATTTACCATGTATTTATCTGCGTTTTAAAAATAGTGTACCACTAGCAAAATAATGCTTATAATCCTCTGAAATTAGCAAATATGCCTAAGAGGAAGGGAAAGAAAGGAGGGAAAGAGTTTAGTGAATTATTCACCTACCTTTCCTCATTAATAGTAGAATGTTCTTGACCAACTAATAAGAAATTTCATTCCCATCATTTAAGATGCCCAAGGGAAGAGCCATCTGTTGCATTTATTAAACTAACCCTATATGCTCTGAGCCAATGTCAGATGAGAAGTGTATAAAATAAAATAGGAAAAAAATTGGAAAGACTTTACAGATCAACTTCGCTGAGCTCCAAATGATATCCAGAATAAAGGAGAGAGGGTAGAAAGGGCAAATTAAATTCAACGAAAACTATGAAGCCAATGGTTGCTATAGGTATTCTGGAAAAAAAAACTTGGGGTAACCTCCACCAAATTCCACAAAATGTTACAGAAATTACCTTGCAATTTCTTCAGGAAATTCCTTTAACTCCTTTACAGAATTCTGCAATTTTAGCTAGTTGTACCTAGGAATAAGATTGTCAGAACATTTTGTGCTGACGTAGATAGCAATTTTATTCAGTGCGGGCTCTGGATAATTTTGGATCTCAGATACAAAGTCTTGTAAGAAGTTCAGGAAATACAGAAAAATTTTTGTCATTGATTCCTACAGAATCAGGTATCAAGATAAACCTTGTCCAGACTCCTTTTTTTTCTTACCAAACGTGTTTAAGTGTTTGCCATGTAACAGGTACAGTTCCAGACACTTTAAAAATATTAATTCATTCAATCCTTACAAATCTTCTGAGGCAGATGCGGAGAGGCACAGAGAAATCAACTTGCCCAAGGCTATAACAGTGGAACTGGAATCCAAACCCAGGCTACTTGGGTCCAGCACCTGTGTGCCTAACCACCGCTCGATGCTCTCTACTTTTTTAAAAAAAACAAGCTTTTTTTTTTTTTTATTTTAAAAGACAGAAAGAAAGAGCACACAAGTGGCAGAGAGGGAGACAGAGAGAGGGAATCCCATGCAGGCTCCCATCAGTGCAGGCTCAACACAGGACTGGACACAGAGCTCAAACTCACAGACCATGAGATCGTGACCTGAGCTGAAACCAAGAGTCTCATGTTTAAGCCACTGCCACCCAGGCACCCTGTATGTCCTCTCTACATAAATGAAGGAAAGAGTGAAAAATAAAGACACATCTGAATGCCTTATCTGGAATTTGGTTCTATCATTCATCCCTTTCCTGTTGCTGCCTTGCACCTTGTCCACAAACATGAGGGTCTCTCTTTCAAAAGTCAGCCCTTCAAACTACCATTCCCTTGTCAAATTTCTTGAAGGGAAGCCCACACACAGGGCTTCCACTTCTTGACTAGCCATTTATTCCATAACTTCATGCAATCTGGTTCCCTGCCCTCTCCCACTTCTCTGCTGGCAATGCTCTCTTAAAGGATCTCTGAACTGCCTTATCCAGTGCCCTGTCTCTCAGACTGATTTATCTCTGCCTCCTAACTCCATAATAGACCCTTTTCTCTCTTGGTTCCTGTTATCCTTGTCTGCAATCTTCCTTTTGCATTTATTACTCTGGTTCTTTGCTGGTTGACACTTTTCCAAATCTAGCCTTCCTGTATCTTTCGTTATCTTTTCTCTTCTCTCTCTCCAGGCATTATATTTTAGAAAAGGTTCATATCCTCCAGTGGCTTCTATTCTTTACATTAATTTCTAGAGTCTGGTGGGTCCACACCTAACTTGTCAGAACCCAGAAAGTAGGTCCATCTCTTTGAGGACGGTCACATCAATCAATCTCATAAGACTAATGAAAAAGTTTTCATTTACCATGAAAAGTAGATTGTCAAAGGAACCTCAATCCAGAGCATGACATAGGAAGCTAAATCATAGTCAATATACCTATCTGTAATTTAGAACAAGCAGTGTTATTACAAAAAAGAATGGCCCCTGGAGTTCTCTAGTAGGGTGTTTTTTTCCCCATAGACACAGGTGGGAAGACAGATTAAAATCAGAAGACTTCTAGGTCAGCACAAAATAAGAAAGGAAGAAATAATTGCATGAATCAAATATTTAAATCAAGCTAAGATATACAGGTGTATCCAGCTGCACAATAAGGAAATAGTCATCAATGGAGCCCAACAAGTAAAGTAATTGGGTCAAACATCATCTTCCATGAATGAAGGAATGTTGAACAAGGGTCTTGAAATTATTTAATTTTACCATGACATTATAGTAATTTGTTAAAATCTTGATCCCTTTGAAAGATGGTAAGGGCCACATGTGTTCATCACTGTATTTTTATCATCAGTGCCTGTACTTCATAAACATAAAGCAACAAATGTTTATTAAAGTCATCCAGACATTTATAAATATAAATAAAACACATTTCAACATTGGCTTTCATGTGAGTTATCCAGGAAGTGCTACTTGGTGTTTGTCTTGCCTTTCAGAGTTTATTAGGTCAAATAGATAGAATGCCTTGATTTCAAAGATTTACTTTTGGATGATATTTTTGAAAATTGTGAAATCCGAGACTACACAGTTTATTTTGTCTGTCTGATTTCTATAAATTTCAGTTACTTATTTCTCCTACCCAGGGACTAAACTCAAATGCAACCCCCACCCCTTTATCTTTGATGTTTCTTATTCTTGGTAGGTAGAGGATGGAGCAGCAAAGAGAGAGAGTCGCAGATTCTCCATGCTTATGTGGGCTAACCCGGGGCACTCATGGGGTTAAAAGCACTGCAGTAATATTAAGCACATGTTTCAAGTCAGCAGGGTGCCAGCCTGAGATGTCCTCAAAGCCTAATTTGATAGATATTATGCCATACACTGCTGCAAGTAGTAATGAAGAAAGTAAAAATTTTATGGATGAGCAAAATAGGAGCTCTTATGGATGGAGTGTTTTTAAATCAGGTGTATAATTTACCCAGTGTCAGACCACATGTAGAGTGCATTACTCAATTGAACTTACAAGCAGATAGGAAAGCAGTTTCTTTTAATAAGCACTTCTTCAACTTATTGGCTCTACAATTACTTGCACCAAATTACCAGCAGCTGCTGCCTGTTTGGTATTTTATCCTAGACAAGGAGTTACATTAGTTTCTAATCAACAAGCCATTCAAGGACTCTTTATAATTTTTAGCTTAATTCCACTTTTATTTGGAATTTATTAATTGAAATATCCAGTATTTTCACGACAGTATTTTGCTTAGCTTCCCTTAACAGGAAACCTATGCAACTTCCGAGATGAGGGAGAAAGGGAGAGAAGATACTCCCAAACTTATTTCTGATATTTGTAACACTGTACAAACTCTAATGGACTCATGTTGCCTTCTAGTGTGAATTGCTTTTGTAAAAATAGTGATACTATATTTAAATTTCTTTATATTTGGAGTCAATAAATTGCTTTCGGACTCTAAATAACATATATGCGTGCATAGGAGTTAACTCAAATTTAAACATTAACCAATTCAGTTTAATACAGGGCTTCCGGACCTTGGCACTATTTACATTCGGGGCCGACTAATTCTTTATCGGGAGGATGTTTAGAGCACTGTGGGATGTTTACTAAGATCCCTAGCCTCTACCCACTAGTGACACCTCCCACCTCGAATGCCCCCGTTGTTACAACCTCAAATATCTGCTGACTTGCCAATCACCCCAGATGATTTAAGAGATTTAAAGAAATTGGTGGGAAAAGGGCTTCAGAAATAGTGGTAAGAAGATGTACTTTCATTTGTTAAAAATTTTCAAAGTATTCTTTTATTTATTTTTAATGTTTATTTTTGAGAGAGTGCAAGTTGGGGAGGGACAGAGAGACAGGGACAGATGATCCTAAAGCAGGCTCTGGGCTGACAGGCTGACAGCAGAGAGCTAGATACGGGGCTCAGATTCATGAACCCTGAGATCATGACCTGAGCCAAGTCAACCGACTGATCCACCCAGGTGCCCCTAAAGTATTCTTTTAAAGACTGTGTGTGCACTAGTCCATATGTCCTCGCTTTGCAAGGAATCATAAAATGAATCTGTGAATGAATTTAATTCTTCAAAATGCAATTATTTAAATACTATTCTATTTTAAAGCTGCTTCCAGAGCCAAAGACAAAAAGGGAGGAGAGGTACTGCTTATAGCTAAATAAAATAAAAATTTGAATAAATACTCTCACTAAAGAAAGACTCATGGACAAAATTAGCAAGTATGATTACATTTTTACATCAGTAAAACCAAGAATAATATGAGGCATATTTTATTTTTGAAATTATATTATGCATTATTGCCAGCTTTCAATTGTGAATCAGAAATATATGAACATATAAATGCCAAAAAATAATGATAAATCATAAAATACTAAATCCAGTTCAAGATTTTTCTCATAGGGCTTTCAAATCCATAGATGTCTTTTTATAGAGCCAAAATAAAAAGTAGTCTATTCAGAACTATTGAAGAACCATATACACACTGAAGAGCAACAAAAGTGAAAGAAAATTAAATTACCATCTGAAAGTCTTCAATAAGAGCTTACCATCTACCATCTTTCATCTGGTTCTATGTTGAAAGATCCAAAAACACACAGTTGAAGTTTCCTTCTCATTGTAGCATAGAACCTTAAGGTGCAGAACTTGAAAGGTCATTTAGACTTACCAGGGCCCTTTCCCAATTCTATCCTTCAAGATTCTCAAACTTTAATGTATATACACATCATTTGTGCATCTTGTCAAACTATGGGTTCTGACTGAGTAGGTCTAAGGCCTTAGGGAGCCTATTTTTCTAACAAGCTCACAGGTGGTACCAATGCTGCTGATCCATGGACAACTCTAAAGAGCAAGGATTTGTCTACAACATCCCCACCAACTGATCACAAAGCCCAATCTTGAACATTCTTCAGGGCCAATGACAGAGAGAATACTAACTCCAAAAAATGATAAGACATTTACATACCTATTGAAATCTTAATTTTCAGATTCTTTCTGGAGCCAGTGGTCAGACCATGAGAAACTTCAGCAAGCAACTTGAGAAAAATTTTACACAGTTAAGCAAAACTAGTAAAAAATAATTGGCTCGATCTCAACCCATTAAAGTCAATCCAAACTGGATTCCTTCTTACTAGTACTTTAAGGAATTAAAAAATAAATAATTGGATCTTAATACAAACTGTGGGTTCTGTAATAGTTTAGGGAGGCATTCCCTTTTTCTTACTCCTGTGTCTACGTGACCCCAATTAAATTCTAAAAAATAAAGAACTGATATACCTCTAGTACAGACTCTGCAATGATAGCCCAGGCCCTCAAATAAACTAAGCCTATCAGATTCTTTAGACAGTGCTGGTATATTTTGACTATGCAGACAGAAACATGTCATAACTGTTATTTTATGAGAAAATAAGGGAAATGACAACAAGTTAGTGGATTCATTTCTTTTCCTTGAGATAAAAAAATATATATCCTCACATCCCCTGAGTCAAAGAACTTTCAGTTCCCAGAAGCCACAGGTGTAGGACCTTAAAGATGGACCTATGTAAGCACTATTTATTCTTGTTCATAGTTTGCAGACAATCTAGATCCTCTATTTTATGCCAGTAGTTTACTTCAGCCAACATTATGGCTTCTTGGTCCTTTAGCCAACTAAGAGAAGTAAAAACTCAGTAGTTTCAAACAATGAGTTAAAACCAAGAGCTGATATGTAATCCTGAAGTCATTTAATTTTAATTTTGTGATCACCTTCAATGTTCAAAATATTAACAAAAGGTTATGCCTGGACTTTAAACAATCAGCAAGAAATAAGCTTCAATCAATCAGAACAAACACTACCCACAACCATCAGTACAGCCATACTGGGGGCATGCTGGCTGCATATCCACCCACCTTGGAACAAAAGTAAGGCAGAAATCTCCATTGGACACAGTGCCATAGGACAGCTTTATTATAGTTAGACTTATATCAGGAAAGACTTTTTTCAGAATAGGGATTAATGCGTAGTTTCCTCTGGAATGAAGTTCTTTGTGAATCAACACTGATACCAACTGTATTTAACACATTTATAAAGGTTCAGAAAGCCCAAATGTATTCCACGTGAAAGCTCCAAATTTGTATCTAAGGAAAAAGATAATAGATAGGTAGAAAACCTTACTGATTTGTATAAGTGGCTAGAAAAGTTGTAACTAGACATAGTATAAGGTAATATATTTTATGATAAATGGCATCAGTATATAAAATGAATAGCTCTGAACTCTCAGCTTTAGGCAGAGAAAACACATACATGGAAGTCATTGTTAGTTCTCTGAGGAACTAACTAAAGTGCTTACACTTTTTAATGCCATGTGACATTATGGTTGTCACATATCAAAAAATGTTAATAATTAACTCAAAGAAGGCACAAGCAGCAAAGGAAATAGCAACTAATATATTTGGATGGTTGGGGTGTTCCTATTTGAGGCTTATTGAAACACTGGCCTCTTTAGTCTGGAAAGGGCTCTATTTAATAGGAGGCCTGATTAAATTTTTTTTTTTACAAATAGTTAATTGTCAAGTTGGTTTCCATATAACACCCAGTGCTCATCCCCACAAGTGCCCTCCTCCATGCCCATTGATTAAAATTTATACAACTGTAAGTATTCTGGGCAGTGTGGTCATGGGCTTGTTCCCTGGTAAAAGGGGGACGGAGCACCCTTTGATACTTCAGTGAAATAAAGTTAAGACACTAAAAGGAAGAAGTGGATGGCAGATTTATAGAACTTAGTCTCACCAGCATCGTCTTCCCTACTTCCTTCTCAGTGCCAACCACTGGACTAAAAACTGAAGCAATGATAAAGAGAAAAATATATATGGTTCCTGCTCTGTTAAATTTAAAGTCAACTGGAATTAGTTAACTGAATAGAGTGACAAAAAATAGGAGATGAAAAATTACCCTAATAATGTAAAATTATAACTGAGATCAAAGCTCTGAATACAAGGCACATGGTCCTATGACAGTGTCCAGCAGTGGGCTTTGACCTAACTGGGAGAAGGCCATTATTTAGAAGTGTGCTCATATCTCAAAGATGTGTAGAAGCTAAACTGACTGGTTAAAAGCAAGAAATGGCCACCAAGTAAAGCCGGACTATTCTTTAATTTTCAGAGAACCCTGAGGTGTTCAATTTAACCAACATTCACACCTACTTCCACGAAAGGTGTTTGACAGACTATCAGAATCTCCAGTGACAACAGTGGACAAATAATACAGAAGTCTGACCCCAGAGAAAAATTATTTAGCCATAAATAATACAGAATCAGTATCTCTTAAATGGAGCTACCTAGTTGAATACTGTACACTAACTCCCAAAATATGGCTAGCACACTGAAAGGTGGGAAACCTACACCAAGTTAGAGTTTAATATAAGTTGTCCTACATCATGAAGCATGAAACCAGTTGACTTTCTTCCAAAATGCACTGGAAAGAAAATTGACAGAATTTGATATGTGCATCTAATACTTTCTAATTTGCCTTAGATCATAAATAGTTGTGAAATGCTTGCTTGGTGCCAGAGTGTGAACTTGCGGCGGAAGCATGTTTTTCATCTGTGCATCCCCGGCAGAAACCACAGGGCCATGCTCAAAGCAGGCAATCGATAAATGTTTGTTGACTTGAAAGACAATAGTTAAGGCTTTAATTTATCTAACACAAGTCATTGACTAACAATCATTATCTACTTCATTTGTGTTGGTGAACACTGACATTTAAGGATGTTCTGTTGATACATACACCAGAGCCCTCCCAAACAGGAACACAGCCCTGCTCTCAAGCTTGACAGGGCTATCTTTACCATCTGATGCTCTCAATCCCAGAAAATCCTCCTTCTTGCCAAACATAGTCATTAGGTCCAAGTGCACATTTTGGGGGCACTAAAATGTTGACTTTGATCTTCAACAAAAGACATTTTAGTTCCTTTATTTCTATTTTCACTTTAAAGACTCCACTCTGCAGTTAGCAAAATTCTACTCAGATTGATGCCTGCTATCCTAGTCTCCAATCTTGTAATCTCCATCACCAACTTTACCATGAGGGGGTTGGAAACCATTGTGATAATTTTCCCTCCCAAAAGCTAGGGCTTTCAGTATTTACATGGTGTGTACATGTATTTATAATTTATTTACATGTATGTGAGATCTAATGTGTATACACAGTACAAATTGTCTTAAATAACCTCTCTTTATTCAGTTTACTAGCTTAAAAAATGCTCTTCAGTCCCACTATGAAATATACTGTGGCTGATGCCTAAGGCACACTTAATGTTCACTGCTAGAAGATTATTCCCTAGATAATCTAAACACAACTGCACGTTACAGTTGTACTGTTGGCTTACCAAGAATCTGGTGGAATTTCTAAACCTCTACATTTCAATTGTAATTGTTACTGTGAGTCTATAATTTTAATTAGTATTAATGTACATCTGATGAAATATGAGTAAGAAAACAAAATATACTATAAAAAATATGTTGGGGCGCCTGGGTGGCTCACTCCATTAAGCATTTGACTTTGGCTCAGGTCATGATCTCATGGTTTCTTGAGTTCAAGCCCCAAGTCAGGCTCTGTACTGACAGCTCAGAGTCTGGAGCTTGCTTCAGATTCCATGTCTCCCTCTCTCCCTGCCCCTCCCCTGCTTGCACTCTGTGTCTCTCTCTCTCAAAAATAAACATTAAAAAAAATACTCTGTCTTCGCTATGAAACTTTAAAATATATATATATAGAGAGAGAGGGGCGCCTGAGTGGCCCAGTCAGTTAAGTGTCTGACTTCAGCTCAGGTCATGGTCTTGTGGTTTGTGAGTTCAAGCCCCACATGGAGCTCTCTGCTATCAGAATAGAGCCCTCTTGAAATCCTCTGTCCCCTTCTCTCTGCCCCTCCTCGATCATTCTCTCTCTCTCTCTCTCTCTTTCTCTCTCTAAATAAATAAATAAATAAATAATATATGTTTTGTAATAAGAGCAAGTAACTAAAAAGTAATTCCTGTCGAATCAGATATGGAGGACACAATTGTGAAAGACTGGAGAAAATTATAAAAGTCTAGAATTATTTTGCTTTGAGGTTTCTTCAGATGTGAATGTAAGTTTTGCTCCAGTTTATAGAAATCAAACCGGGAAATACTACATAATATATTATGGAAGAAAGAACTTAATGAATTCCAACACAAAGAAAATAAATTGGTCCTACATTAAAAAGAACGGTGAATGAATATACATTTACATGTTCTTAGTTAAAATATTTCAGTTCTATAAGTACCATTCTTCCTGAATCTGTTCTTCAACTGACTTTTTCAATTAATCAACTACCTACAGATTCCAATCATGAGAAATCAGATCTACTGCATTTGGGCCCCGAATTTTCTTCTTTTATCCTCTTTCATGGAAAATGTAAACCAAAAAACAAAGGTACTTTTTTCTATTATCTTTCATAAGTTTCTTTCACATTATCACTCTACTTATTTGGTGGTCAGGCTTTCACAAATTGCCATCCACATGGTTGCTCAAACCAAAAACCTGTGGGTAGTCCTTAATTTATTGGTTTTCCTTCTTATCTTTGTATAATACATTAGCAAATCTTATTAATTCAGCTTCTAAAATACATGATACATCATTTTACTTCTCTTCACTTGATTATAAATGGCAAGAGGGAGAATGGTACACAATGAAGAGGTAGGTAGGTTTGATCATGAAGGTTTGGAAATGAAGAGGTAGATAGGTTTAGTAGGCCTGGTAGGTCAGAATATTTTGTTACAAATGTCTGGGACAGTACAAAAAATCCCTGGCTACCATGTGGAGAAAGAATTATGAGGGAAGCCAGAAGTGGGAACACAGGAAAAACAGTGAGCTATATAAAATTAATCCACAGAGGTGGCTTAAGCTGGATAGTAAAGTTAGTAAAACTTGATTAGATCTGGCATATAGTCTAAACATTGAGTCAACAGAACCTACTGAACATGGGGAGTATGCAAGCAGCCTAAGGTTTTTGTCTGTCTGTTTGTTTTGAAGCCTATGTTTTTTAACCTCACATCTGGTTGAACAGAGGGGCCATTTAATGAAAATGAAGAGGAGGTAGAGAAGCAAGTTTGGTGATGTAGTTGGAGAAGCAAGAGTAGGAATATATAGAATTAAGAATTCTGTTACCAGTTGGAGATTAACAAGTAAGCAATTGGATATTAACTTGTAATTTTAAAAAGTTGGGGTTATAAAGATAAATTTAGAAATCATCAGGATATATGTGCTATATAAAGCCATATGGCTAGGTAAGATCACCAAGAGGCAATTTGTATTTAGAATTACAAAACAGAAAGCTTACTAAAGAAAAGAGTTAGCAAAGGACATCAAGGACAACAGGTAGAAATTTATGAAAGTGTGTGTCAAAGAAGCTAAATAAAGATAGTAATTCAGAAAGAGAAAGATTTCAATGATACCTGAGAGTGAAAGGAAAATAGAGTCAGATGGAAGTTGTTGGTAACCTTGGGAAAGGAGGCTACAGTGGAGTGGAGGGAACAAACCTGCTTGTTATGAGTTGCAAAAAGAATGGGAGATGAGGAAGTGGAGCATCAAAAATAGACAACAATTTTTGCATGTGGCCTCCCAGTTTTCCAAACACCATTTATTGAAAAGACTATCCTTCCCTCATTGTATAATCTTGGCTATTCTTTCATAAATTAATTCAGCATTGGAATTTGTATCACTGAATTTTGCTAAGAAAGTAAAGCTTAAATGTCCTCATGAGAAAGAAAGAGAGAGAGAGAGGGAGGGAGGAACGAAGAAGGGAAGGAAGGAAGGAAGGAAGGGTGGGTTAATTAACTAGATGGGAAAAGAGGTCCTTTCATTACTATACATATATCAAATCCCCACAATGTACACTATAAATATCTTACAACTTTAAGGTGTTAATATTACCTCATTAAAGCTGTAATTTTAAAAAAAAAAAGTATACTCATTTAGAGACTTTCACTATAAAGAGGAATTTAGGGGTGCCTGGATGGCTCAGTCAGTTAAGTGTCTAACTCTTGATTTAGGCTCAGGTCATGATCTCGTGGTTCCTGAGATCTAGCCCTGCATGGGCTGGCACTCACAGCACACAGCCTGCTTGGGATTCCCTCTCTCCCATTTCCTCCGCCCCTCCCCTGCTCATACTTTCTCCCCTTCTCTCTCAGTAAATAAGAAAAAAAACTTTTAAAAAGCTGGGGGTGGGGGATAGAGATATAAGGTAGTGGGTAGAGGATGACATTAAATCAAAAGTTTTGTTCATTTTAGCCACTCTGACTGGCGTGAGGTGGTATCTCAGTGTGGTTTTGATTTGTATTTCCCTGATGAGGAGGCCATGTGTAGCAACATGGATGGACCTTGAGGGTGTTAATGCTGAGCGAAATAAGTCAGGCAGAGAAGGATAAATATCACATGTTTGCACGTATAGGAGGATTAGGAGGAACTTAACTGAGGACCATGGGGGAGAAGAAGGGGGGAAATGGTGGGGGAAAGGGAGAGAGGCAAACCATAAGAGACTCTTGAATGCTGAGAAACAAACTGAGGACTGATGGATGTGGGGGGGTGGGGGGAGATGGGCATGGAGGAGGGCACTTGTGGGGATGAGCACTGGGTGTTATATGGAAACCAATTTGACAAAAACTATTTGTAAAAATAAAATATTTAAAAATGAAAATTTAAAAAAAAAGTTTTGTTTTTAAGGCAGGATTATTACATGATGCCCTTGAATAGGTAAGAAGGGAATAGCTTCTATGTACAAGCAGGACGTGATCTTGGGGAGGACAAGGACAGCTCATCCCTGTCCACAGAGGAAAGGGAGAGTACTGGATACAAATGCAGTTAGGCTGGCAGACCTGGGGCTAGAAAGATGAGTTGTTTCTCCTTCTGTGAATTGTGTTGAAAGTGAGAAGAAAGTGAAAGAAAGGCTAGTGGAGGTCTGAGGAAAGAGAAGTTGGACCAGAGATTGACAAGGAATTGCCAGGCAGTACTGTGTCTTACTTGACATCTGCAATCTTACTTGTAAATAGAAACTAATAAATACATAAATGTGTTTTCTTCCACAAACAGAGCTCAGATTTATTGTATACACTTCTTATATTTATTATTTATTGTATATTTTCCCAACAAGGCTAGAATCTTTAAAATATTATATTCACTGTTCTTCAGGGACCCTCACTCACATTGCCCAGTATGTAACTGGTACTCCATAAATATTTGTTGACTGAATAAATTAATTCAGTATCCACAAGTACCAAAAATATGCTTAAAGTTGAACTCATTATCTCTTATTTAACACTTTCATGTACAAACCTATTCCTCTACTTCTTATCCTATCATCGTTCAATTTTCTAGCACAGAAACTTGAAAGTCATCGTACAACCTCCCTCATTTCATTCTCCATGACCTGCCAATCATCAAGTTCAGTCAACTCTGCCATTTATGTATTTCTTGGGTCTATTTAGTGTTCTCCATCTGGCAGCCAATTTCCTGGTTCAGGTCACCATCGCCTCACCTGGATTACTGAAAAAGCATTTTAATGGCTCTCCTGGCTCTCATTTTTACCCCTCAAGTCCATTCTCTACATCTTTCAAAAAGTGTAAATCTTATTATGTCCTCCACAACTTTAAACCACCTATTCATACTTCAACAAAGCCCTCAGGAAAAAAAAATCCTTTTTTAAAAGCAATTTATGACATTTTTCTTAATCTGGTCTAGAACTCTGGTTGGCAAATTAAAATAATTTCAATTCTCTAACTAATTAGTGGCTCTCCTTCAGCTCTTAGGTCTTTGCACATGCTCCTTTCTCTACCTGCAATACTCTCTTTGCAGAAGAGATACTACTCATCCTTTCTTTCTCAACTTAGAAGTCATTTCCTCTAAGAACTCTTCCCCAATGCATGGCATTGGTTAGGTACTCCTCCTTTATAAAAGCCCCCTCTGCATATTGGGGTTCTATAACATTCCTTTATAGCATTGTTTTACCCTAAATCCAAGCAATAACAAAGTACAGGGTAGAGGCTAAGGGTTCCTATAGTGAATTTATTCCTCCATCCTCTCTCAGCACCTTAAATCTAAAGAGCAAAAAATGGGAGGATAAAGGGCTGTTCATTTGCTGAGGAAAAAGTAAAGTGTTTCGCACTGGTGTCCTTCAGAGGTGGCCAATTGGTCTAAGCAGCTCTGTGACCATGGACCATGAGATATTGGTTAGGAAACCCCTTTTATTGCATTTTTCCTTTTCAAATATAAGTTATAATTTTATAAGTAAATTTCTCAGAATCTGTGGTCTAGAATGACTGATGTTACTTTGTTCTCCTTAGGAGTGAGGCTCGACTTATTTGTGTTTCTAATTCACCTCAGGCTCTTTAAATAACTAATACCCATTTTTAAGATATTTATGTAAATACCTGAGGAAAGTGAAAGGTGTAATTTTCATCTCTGCACGATTACTTCATAAGCATTGTAGTACATCACAGAGAGTTAGAAGATAAATTATTCTGAAAAGTCAATGTGGCATGGCTTATAGCAAAAGATCTGATTAATTTTAAGTTAACAAGCACAAACTAACCACTGCAGTATCTGCAGCAAACCCAACCATATGCCCAGATTTACAAGTAAAACTTTCCATTTGTTTCTGATGTGCCATTCCTTGCTTGTGAGTGTTCAAGACTGGGACAGAATGATCCCATAAAGGCTTCTTGTCAAACTCAAAAGGCAAAGAGATAGATGAGCTGAAAGAAAACAAAGAGGGCCTCGTAGATAGATTTAAAGCCCAAATTAAAATCACATAGTCTCATCTCATCTCATCCTCTATTTACTTAAAATGTTACCATGATTTTAATTATATCAAAAGTAGCTTGTGATTTTATTTCTTAGACTATAATCATATAAATTGTATACAAAAGCAAATTATACAAAGATAAGTACAACTTGGAGGTTTGTCGTCTTCATTAAACAAGCAGATATACTCATTATGTCCTAATCTACTCATCAGTAAAGAGAAAATGAAGTAGCTGCCCATGGAAATTAATCTGTTAAATAAAGTCTGATAGAAGAAATATTACCCTGAGAAACTGTATATGTGGTTGACTCTTTCAGTCTCTATAGACAGTTAAATACTGCATTGCCTTTGGCAGTATTTACCCCCGATGTACTTGTTCCTATGTTCTCCAGTAAATCATTAGTTGCGTGTCCCTGAGCTCAAGAAAGCCTCTTAAGAAGTCAAGACCAAGTTTTAAGCAAACTATATCACAAGTCAGGATGATTATGAACTTAGCATATTTTTAAATATTTCCACAGAAGCACATTCCATCAAAGAGAACTGAGATATGGTTGCCAGACATAGCACTTAAAAATGCAGAACACCATTAAAGTTTGAATTTAAGATAAACAATGAATATCTTTTAGTATAAATATGTCCTGTGCAATATTTGCATAAATAAAAACATATTTATGATTTAAAAGTATTCATTGCTTATCTGAAATTCAAATTTAGGTGGGTATCCTGTATTTTATCCGGCAACCCTAGAACTGAAACCTAGCCAAGAATAATTTTTGTCAGATGATTCAATTTCTCTGCTAGATTGCCACATCTGAGATCATTCATCCAAGAGAAAAGATGATCATAAGTTGACAACCTCAGGTTAATTAAGAACTAATTGTTGGTCAAGTTGCCAAAAGTCAATACTTCTTTCTCCATTGTAACAGTCAATTCAATCAATGTAAGTTTTTAAAAGGTTTTTAAACAAATATGATTTTTCTTTTCTCTAATAACTTAAAAACACAATGGTGCTCACTTCATTTTCCATGTGAGATTATCTTCAATGGACAACATAAACTTTTTGTTAAGTTAAAAATGTCAAACCTGAACTTCATGAAAGCCAATAGAAAAGCTAAGACTGTGTATTATTTTATTTTTTAAATTTAGGTATAATCAATAAGAGAGTAATACTTTTAGTAATAGATAATTTGCTTGTATATATAAAATGTAATTGAAACTAAATTTATTATTCTTCCTCCCAAACACATTTCTCTTCAGTATTTTTCTTCTTTCTGAACAATATCACAGCCCTATAAGATGGCCAAGTCAGAAAAAGGAGTCATTCTCAATTCCTTTTTACATGATCCATATACTAAAGAACAAAACACAAACAAACCAAAAAACCATTTGTTGAGTGTTTACTATATTTACCAATATTATTATATTAAGTATTTAACATTTAATACTTTAAGTATTAAGTATTTACCAAACCACTGTAATAGAATTTTAACATGCATTCTCTTATCTGTCACAAAAACCCAATGAGATAACAATTCTAATGACTTACTATTTAGATGAAGAAATTGAAGCATAAAGAAGATAAGTAACTTGCTCTAGTTCACACAGCTAAGCAGTGAGATAGCCAAGACTAAAATCTAGGTCTATCTTAATCACTATGTTAACTCCACACAGTCAACTGGTCACCAAGTTCTGTCAGTTCTACTTCCTGAATACGTTCAGATACTTTCTCTTTTCCCCATCCCACACCTTAGCTGGTCCTCCTTTTAACTGATCTACAATTTTGGGTTCTGCATTTGTTTCTTAGGGCTTCCATTACAAAGTACCATGAATGAGGTGGCTTAAATAACAGAAACTTATTGTCTCACAGTTCTAGAGGCAAGAAGTCTGAAATCAATGGGTTGGCAAGGTCGGCTCCTCCTGAAAGCTATAAGTGAACACACTGTTTCAGGCCTTTCTCCTTAACTTTAACATGGTCATCTTCTCCCTGTCTATTCAGATTATCTTCCTCCTGTGCATGTCTGTCTCTGTGTCCAGATTCCCTTTTATTTTATAAGAACACTAGTCATTTTGGATTAGGAAACCACTCAACTCCATTATGACCTCATCCTAACTAATTGCATCTTCAATGAACCTATTTTCAAACAAGGTCATATTCTGAGGTACTAGGGGTCAGAAATTCAACTATCTTCTTTGAAAGAGGACACAGTTCAATTCATAACAGATTCCTTCTAATCTCTCTACTTTCACCAAAGAGCTTTTGCTAAAATTCAAATCTAATCCTGTCATTCCCTTGTTTCCATATTTTCAAGGACAAGTTATAGCCTCCAGGATAAAAGGCTAAATTTGAGGTGTGGAGATAATAGAATTCTTTATAATCCATCCTAAGCACTCTCCAGTTTTATATCAAGCCTCTTTCCACTCTCCTTATTTAGCCCTTGAGCTTTAAAATTCCAGATAGACAATAAACCTGACCTGTTCCCTTTCACTGCTAGACCCCATGGAACTCACTGTACTACAAACACCTTATGCTTCTCCCTCATCTCATATTTTAGTCTCAACTCACAGAAAAGCAGATGTGCTCCTTTTCCTTTCCAGTTTTATACAAAACATCCCTGATGCCTTCCTCTCATGCTATCCTCATTCTTCATGAAGGATAAATTTTCTAAGCTGATTGTTCTGAGCCATATTATTTTTAAAAAGAAAAAAAAATAAAGTTATAAAACAATGCCTATCATAGTCTATAAGCCCTAGCTTTGGAGTAAAGGTTAAGGTTATAAATATGACATTGATTAGACACATTTTACTAGTGGTTTGGGTCACTCTTAAAAATCAGCCTGGGTGGCTCAGTTGGTTAAGCGTCAGACTTCAGCTCAGGTCATGATATCACAGTTCATGAGTTGGAGCCCTGCAAAAGGCTCAGAGCCTGGAGCCTGCTTCAGATTCTATGCCTCCCTCTCTCTGCCCCTCTCCCACTTGCACTCTGTCTCAAAAATGAGTAAACATTAATTTTTCTTTTTTAATCAGTGCTCGCATGCCTGGGTGTCTCAGTGGTTAGGTAGCCAACTTTGGCTCAGGCGATGATCTGGCAGTTATTAGTTCAAGCCCCACATCAGGCTCCGTGCTGACAGCTTGGAGCCTGGAGCCTGCTTCAGATTCTGTGTCTTCCTCTCTCTCTCTGTCCTTCCTCTGCTCATGCTCTGTCTCTCTATCTCTCGGTCTCTCTCTCTGTCTCTCTCTCTCTGTGTCTCAAAAATAAATAAACATATTTTTAAAAATTTAAACAGTGCTGAAGTGTCAAGTGCGTTCTGGCCATTTCTTTACTTTCCCCTTGGATATGTCAGGCCTGCTTGTGTTTCTTGTCTCTCTCTATATTAAACACAACAGAACAGGGCCACCCTTTATCTATGTTCCAGGTTCTCTCCTACTAGTTAAGTGAATCAGGACTTTTGTGAGCCTGATCATTTCAACTTGGTAGGAGAGAAACTCCATTTCAGTCTCAAACCTAGACCAATTGATAGAATTAACCAGAAGCATCTTCATCAAATAACAAAAGTTTATTTCTCTTGTGGTCATGGGTCTTTATATATATACTCCACTGACAGAGGATCAAAAGGGGAAAAAAATTAGTGGCACACCAAATTCCTTACCAATTTCCTAGTCATCAGTAGGCTCTCTAAATAACAATTCATTGGAATTAACATGGACAAGTGTCCCCGGAATATATATAGTGCCTATCTCTACAGAAAGACGGTCTCTGTACTAACAACCTGGCCATTGGACTGTGACTTTCTTGAGGGCAGACATGGTTAATCATGTGTTAATCATCTTTATAAATACCAATACCAAACACAGACCCTTTTGGCAAGGGACTGAAGACTATGCTTCTACAATATAGGTGTAAATGACTCTTACTACACCATAGACAAAAATTAACCATTCAGCCCAAAGGGAGAGATGAAATTCTGAACCTAGTGTGTAATATAGTAGCTAATGGCAGAGGGAAATATGGCAGAAAATGCTTGTGAAATTCATGTTAGGGTGTAAAGTCAACTACCAGCTCACAGCAAAATACACAAAAATATTTATAAAAGTTAAACATCCATACTGTCAAAGCACTCTGAGTCACAATTTCTACAAAACTGCTTTGACAAATTAATCATACAACTTTTTTGGCAGCCATAGGGAACACTGGGCATAAATCAGTTGAAATACATTCAATAGGTAGGTGTCATTTCTTGGATTTGTTAATTTGGTATTGCCAAACAAACATATTTTACTACATAGATGCCTTCACCACCTTATTTGCTACTTAACTTCCATCCAGCAAATAACTACACCTCATGGTTAGTCTTTTGTATAATACTCCAAGTTTTTAGGAAGGTATTACATCATAAAATTGGAAGTTTCTATTTTGTGAGTTTCTCTATGGCAATTCCACTTGACAAAACATGAATATGGACTATTCAATGCACTCATTTAATAAGTGATATTTAATTGAAACACCTAAGTAATTCTTTACACATCCATAAATCGCCCTCAAGGATGATTCTAACTGGCCCTGTTTGGGTCAGGTGTCCATCTCTGAACCAATCACTGTGTCCAGAGCAATAGGTTTGTGAATGACAGCTCCACCAGGAGGCCAAAGTAGGGGGAGGGGCAGGCAGACAAAATATGAGGGAAAGACTGTGGAGCACAGTGGAAGGAACACAGACAGAAGAAACAGTGGCTCTACAACTGTGTGCAGACTCTGTTCCTCTGTCGCCAAATTAAGAGTGGGTCCAGCTCCAATAATCTCTGGTCCTACATGGACAATTAACTTTGCCACAATCAGTTTATCTAAATAATAAAGATTCTATTTTCTTGATGAAGAAGATGATTACTATTTGGCTGGAATAGAAAGTCTGGGTGACTCCTCTCAAATACACAGGATTTCAGTGCCTTAAGACAAAGGGATAGAAAAGACAAACAGAATTTCCTCAACATCAGAGTAGGTGAGGCTTCAGCATCTCTTAAATCACAATACCAAGAATCTACTGACTTTCTGTTCTTGGTGCCTACTGACAAGGTAAACTTTGATTCCTGTCCAAAGATCTACTGAAACACCTGCCAGAACCTTTAGAAACTTACAGTTAAAACCTTGAAGTATGTCACTAGCTTCCTCTTCTCTACTCCATCAATGAGCCTAGATCTCCAGCCACAGAGTTTCCATGAATCACCACCATTTACTTTCATGACTTTTGACATTAGTGATAATGGTGATATTTATTATTAGTGTCAGGCACTAGTTAGGGGCTGGCAATATAGAGTGAACAAGTTAAATCTCTGTCCTCACAGAACTTACATTCCAGTGGGGGGGATACTGTTAATCATTTTGTAATCAAATAAAGAATCCAGCTTTGGTGAGAGGTAACTTTAGAATGAGTGGTCAGGAAGTGACATTAGAACTATATATGAATGACTTGAATGAAGAGAAGCAGCCCTCCCTGAGATCTGTGCTTGGCGCTCTCCCAGGGATATTATATACTTACCATTAATCTTCCCATTTTATTCTGAGAGGATAAGTTGCTTGTTCAGATTACATAGCACAGAATTCAAATTCAAGTCTGTCCAATTCAGCCTCAGCTCTCCACCCCACTACCTTAGACTTTCTGCCTTTGAACCTCCTGGCCATAATTCTCTTCCTGGCACTTACTTATCATTCCAGTTGCTCAACCATCATTTTCTTTGCATAGTTTCTCCTGACCAGCAATACTCCACTATTTCCCTTCCTCTATTCAACCAAGGTATAGATCATTGTCCTTGCCTCTGTTCCCACAGCACTCTATATGGGATCTCTCTTGCAATGAAAAAAAAAAAAAAATCCACTGTAATTTTCCACTTATATATCAGACTCCTCTCCTAGATGGGCAGCACTTTCAGGTCAGGGCATATTTCTTATGAATTATTCCTCAAATCTTTGCCAAGGCCTGGAACATTGAAAATACTCAAAAAGTATTTGTTCAACAAATGCTGTTTGGCTATGGAATGAAATTGATGCAGTGTGGTTGTTCAAGACACAGCCCTAATGAGAGACACTGTCACTGGGAATATGGAAACAATAATAGACCATGGGCCCTTCTTCCTCAGCAAAAAGATCACACATCCTTCTCTGGAAATGGGTAGTGAAATGAAAACTGGAGAAGTTTTGAGGCGCTGGGTGGCTCAGTCAGGCTGAGTGAACGACTCTTGATTTCAGCTCGGGTCATGATCCCAGGGTTGTGGGATTGAGCCCTACATCTGGCCCCACACTGACAGTGCAGAGCCTGCTTGGAATTCTCTCTCTCCCCCTCTGCTCTCTCTCCCACTCATAGTCTGTCGGTCTGTCTCTCTCTCAAATATATAAAAAAGTAAAATAAAATAAATAAAATAAAATAAAATATGAATGCCTGTATGGCTCAGTTAAGCATCTGACTCTTGATTTTGACTCAGGTTGTGATCTCATGGTTTGTGGGTTTGAGACCTGCATTGGGCTTCATGTTGACAACATGGAGCTTGCTCGGAATTATCTCTCTCCCTTTCTTGTTGTGTCTCTCTCTCAAAATAAATAAATAAACTTTAAAAAGTAAAATAAAATTTAAAAGCCTGGAGAAACTTTTACTATGCTTCAAGTGACCTAATAGTGGCTACTACTGAGAAGTAAATGACTTTTTTTTCAAATAAAATATTTTTTATAAGCTCAACCATCATAAATTTTTAAAAACTAGTATTTTCCAAAAGTTCCACTGGAATGACATTTTCCTCTTCTGCATGTAGAGTAGAGAAAAATTCCCTACTCTGAACATTTCATTCATATATAGTTCCCCGTTGAACATAAGATGCTTTGTTTATATAACTATTTAATTAACAAGACCTTTATTTTTCAGAGGAATCTTACTCTTAAGAAAAGGAGCTTTTAAATAGTGTTGGAAATTTTTAGTTTAAAAAATGTGAGCTGAAGTGTCACATAGAGCATGTTGTTCATGCGCAGGCACTGCATCATTATCACCTCCCACTCAGTACCATTTTAACTATAATCTCTGTATTTGGGTAGTTCAGCTAATTAACAACCTGGTATTATGGTAAAGATGAGATTGTCATGTTATTTGAAGTGGTTTTTAACAGTCTTTAAGCACTAACCACTCAATTTATTAACAGTTTACTCTCTCTTAAGTGAAGGAAATTACATAATTATTCTGAGTCTGAAAATAAGGAGAAATATATATGTATATATATTATCATTACCTATAAAGAATACCAAAATTAAAATGGCTTTTTAAAAATATAAGTAAAGTTTCCCAAAATGCCTATTAATCATTTGCTGCCAATGGGTTTTACAGGTCTATAACCATCTTCCTTATACATTTTATTTAACTTTTACCTTGATGCGATGGAATAAAAATAGGATAGGAGAGAAAAAACACATTTCAGAAATAGAATAAGCAATGATTTAAAATGTGAACCTTTAAGTCAGACTGGCTAGGTTCAAGTCCTGGCTCTACCACTTAGCAGTTCAAAGACCTTATTCAGTTCATCTGTGCCTTTCTTTTCTGGTGTGTAAAACGGGCTTGACTGTCGGTTTGCTATGAGAATTGATTATTTATTATATGTAAAGCACAATTCTCAGCATTCTCTATCATTAATTGGGCCTAGCTGCCTCTATAATACTCTACTTCTCCATGACAATACTTCACAAGGTAATTCTCTACCTTTCCAAGCAAGCAGAGCCCTTTTCTAACCCTATATGACAGCAGTTGTATACATTTCATCTACTGGAGAGTGTGCAAAATCACAAAAAAACAAGTCTGAATTGAGTCATAATTTTAAACAAATGTGTATTTTTTCCCCGTCGCATTTGCGATGACATGCATTTGCGGTGCAACAGAACACAGCCATGGAAGACAGAGCACAGCCCCAAGTCTGTAGTTGACAAGGCATGTGTTCCCAGCCCACACACTGTGCTCCACTCACTTAGCATCCCTGTACTTTTTCTGTAGAAAGCTAATGTACAGAATGAAGCCTGTTCCAAGCTAATACATGGAACAGATACTAAACAATACTAAAGATCTTTACCCTTTCCCTGAAGACTTTCTGGTAAGTCTTTTGTGGCTCAAAGATGACATTAATTTTTTTTTTTAAATGTTAGGTTATTTGGCTTTGGGAACAAACTGGACTGGGAGTCAAGAGATCACTAAATAGAGATATTGGAAGAATTAATGACAGTATGTGTGAGAACCCTTGCAAGTGGCCTGGAATGTAATAATGCCTCCATAAATCCTACTTAAATCATTACTTTTCTCCCACTCAGTTCCCAGACTTGGCTCTACTAAAAATGAATAGGACAGGTTTGGTAAATGATGGCTCTGAGCCCTGGTGTCCTCTGTAAATGAGTAGGTGAGATAAGGACAGCTAAGATGACTGTGCTTGTCATTTGTCTATTTGCTCTTAGACCCATTCCCACATATCCCCTGCCCTGCTCCCTATCACTAAAGGCTGATCCCTGTAAACTCCATTCTCAGGCATGTGCTAAATGGCTTACAGCTAGCTTGGCCAAAGGGAAGCAGTGGACAAGTAAGCACAGAGAAACTGGACCAGGGAATTTCTCTTCATCCATATGATTCCATACTGTCTTTGGCAGTAGCTCTGTATCCTCCCTTGTCTCAGCTCCCACAGATCCCAGGCAGTCCTGGCTTCTGGGCTTTGTAACACCTCCACCTTTTGTCCCTCCAGCCCTATGGATGTTAGCAGCTTCTTAAGGTTGCTAATTTCAGATTGTCTTCCTGTCTCCTGTTTAGTCTTTCAGCTTTTCCTTTCAACACCCTTAGAACTGCTTCCTTGTATCAAATTTCTTATGCTGAACTGTCTTCCACAGGCTCTGTTTTTCTGACTGGACCCTGTTATAATCACTGACAAATCTTAAGCTCTCTGGTCTTACCATAAATTAGATGTGGGTAGGTTCAGGATCTTACCAGCCTTTTTGCCCATTGTCTACTCTAACCAACCCTAAGCTCCCTAACCATGGGTCAATGTTCTTCCAATACTCTTTGCTGTATCTCAATCATTCCATTTAACATGCTGTGTCATATTGATCTGTTTATGCATCTAAATACTTAGTAGACTCTGAACTCTTAGAAGCAGGGATGTTTTTCCTCCTTTTTATAAACGTCATGTAGTATTGATGCATAGTAGGACTTCTATGAGTGTAATGAATGAATGTGGAAATGGAACCACCATTCCACAGGTCCAAATATAAGCAGTCTTTAGTTCATTTTTGAATGGAGATCACCAGGAAAAGCCACAGCTCAGATAAATCTCCTCCATTAGCTTGTTATAGAAACCAAAATTCTACCACAGAGTGCACTGGGGGCATATTTATGTATGAGTCCATTTGAAAAGGTTAATTTCCCAGAGCAAGCTTAAGTCATTATCAATCAGTCACACCTCAGGAGAGGTTACTTTTGTAGACTGTTTCCTATAGACACAGACTGCTAGACAGGAGTAAATAAATCCGTAAAGGAAGAAAGGAATGTCCAGACAAGAAGTCAGCCTATACCCTGAAGCACAGAGTCCCCTAACTGGCTTGTCAGGTTGTCCTTCCTCATTTTGTGGAGGCCTCAATTTGAAGTCTGCCCTATGGAAAGCTGCTGTATAACTGTGAGTTTTTAATGAGAGAAGGTCCATGAAGAGAGAGTGTGTTCTGGAGCTCAGGATAGATAAAGCTGGCTAAGGATAGAGGGTCGAGATGAAGTATGACAAGCGGCATGGGATGGAATAAATTGAGAAGGCACCCAGAGGTGGTCTTGGGTGGCTCTTAGTAAGAAAGAGTTAAATAGTCTGAGTTAGGGATAGAGGTCACCATGATAGGACTTCTCAACTTGACATTTACCATCTGCTCCCACCTCTATTGGTTACATACCTTGATTGATTTTACAGGGAAAGTATGCTATTATATTTCCAAATTTGGATTCCTGAAGGCCTCAAGACATAATAATGTATTCATTCCTTTATTTAACAAAATGTTATGGAAAGCTGACTATATCTTAAGCACTATATATACAGCCAAGCAGATGTATATGAGCCAAGCAGATGAGATGACCTCTCAAGTGTCAGAGGTCTACTTTTCTTTCACAGACAACATAAGGAAATGAGTCCCCAGGGCTCAGGGAAGAAAAGAAAACAGGAAAATAAAGGGTGAAGACAAAGTCAAACCCAGTCCTTCTGATTTTCAATCCAATGATCATTCTATAATTTAAGACTGTTTCATAATTTAAGCTCACCATCTCCATCAGTGGAAAAGAATATGCACCCTTGAATGCCCAGTTCCTAGCGTAGCATCTGAAATGTAACTGGTGTTTAATAAATGCTGGATGAATGATTTATGGTATGTATGTATGTATGGATAGATTAAGGATGAGTAGATGGATCCATTTCAAAGCATAGGGCTCTTAGATGGTTAATGAGGATTTCTCAATTTCAATCTTCCCTAATTTTGTTCTTCAGATTAAAAAAAAGGGCTTTAAAGACCGTTCTTCTGGGAAATGTGGAAAGCAACTTAAATACTTTTTTTGGAATATGACAGAAGATAAATAGATAAATGAACAGAATAAATGGATAAATGTCATATCACCTCAAGCATTCTCCTCATGGGAGTCATACTTGCCTAGATTGACATTAAAATTTTGTAGCAAATGTCCCTTAAAAATGTGTGGCTGCTTTTTCATCTTTACCAGCATCTCTTCTACTAATTTAAAAACTGCATAAATTTGCTCCTGATTTAATATGAGTTAGCCACCCACATCAAATTACTGAAGTTACTTCAACCTCACAGTTAACCCTCATTTAATTTTTGTTTCGAGTCATCCTAAAGATCACATATCTTTGTGTTCCTGGAAATGATATCACCTGTGTATGTGTGTATACCTGCATATGTGTGTGTATAAATTATTGTAAACAACTTCCTGGTTCACTCCTACTACCTGAAGATTTGGGACAACTGTTCTCTTTTCCATGAACACAATGCATCTATTCTCTTAAGAACTTACGTCTGTCTTTGTCCAGGATGGAGGGACACCAAGCTGAGAACTGACATCCACCAAGTGAATAGAGGAAGAGAGACTGGCTTGGGTCAAAACAGCTCAGTGGAGGTTCGAAAAAGATCATTGGGGTTGGGAATTATGAGTGAAGGGTTTTCATTCAGGTTTTCATTCAGTCACATTCTGAAAAGCATTTAGACAACCTTTTAAGTAGGCAAGTGATGGAATTCGATTTAATTCTTTACAAGGCCATTTTGTGTGCTATATGTAATGGTGATTGGAGGGCACAAAAAGCAGAAGAAACTATTATATATAACAGGGCAAAACTGAAAGAAATTTAAATTCAGTATTTTTTCCCACTAACTAAGCATTATTAATCCATTTTAATCTCACTCCAGTTTTCATTTTACTTTAAGGAGAAAGCCCTTACCTTCTCTAATACCTTGTACTCCAGCATCAAATAACCACAGAACCAAGCATATTTACATCTTTCTGTTGTTTTTGTCCAAGTATTTAAGACCTCA
This sequence comes from Hyaena hyaena, assembly GCF_003009895.1. Lineage (NCBI taxonomy): Eukaryota > Metazoa > Chordata > Mammalia > Carnivora > Hyaenidae > Hyaena > Hyaena hyaena. The sequence continues at coordinate 95,614 of NW_024080843.1, read as the reverse complement.
GAGAGTCTTAACATCTATAGCCTTTTAAAACCTCCTAATACTTATCAAAGAGAAAACATCAGGTTGTTACCTTAGCCCTTCTACTGAGTTTGAGTTCATAGTCTCTTCCTGTTTTAAAGGGCAGTTACTTGTTATAGCCTGAATGTTTGTATCGCCCTAAAATTCATATGTTAAAATCCTAACCCCCACTGTGATGGTATTAGGGAATGGAGCCTTTGGTAGGTGGTTATGTCATAAGGCTAGAGCCCACATAAATGGGATTAGTGCTTTAGAAAGAGATCCCAAAGAACTCCTGTCATGTTGTAGCAGGCAAGGATACCACCAGAAGATGGCTGTCTATGAACGAAGAAATAGGCTATCACTAGACACAGATCAGTCAGCAACTTAATCCCAGACTTCCCAGCCTTCAGAACTGTGAAAAGTAGATTTCTGTTGTTTAAAAACCACCTGGTCTACAATATTGTTGAATGGACTAAGTCCATTGTTTAATGGACTAAGACATTACTCATAGAGCTTTGTTGCTTCATGTCTTTGTTCTCCAACAGGCAGGCTATAACTGTACAGCTCCCTCCCTTCTCCCTGCAAGACCACACTCCACCAGCACACTACCTCACCTCAGTCCCCATGGCCCCCTGTTTGTAACAATCCTCAGCATCCCTCTTTAGTGGTGCTGCAAGAGCCTCCTGGCATGTCTAATTTGCCCTGTAAGAAGCAACCAGACAACTGCTATATTCAAAACTGAAAGGAACACCTTGTTGGACTTTAACGAAATCACTTTGATCAGTGACTTCTCCATTGCCAACTGTGCCATGGCTCACCATGACTAAAAAGAGAGTTCAAATGTTTTTTTTTTAAATGTAAATCTATGATAAATTTTTTAATGTAATGAAAAGGCATATTTTAGAAGGGTATAAAGTCATATGGGTTAATTAAGTAAAAGAATATATTTAGAAAGAAAGAATACAATGTTAACTGTAGCTATTTCTCTTTATGGGATTATGATTTCTCTATATATACTTTTAATACTTTCCAAGCTTTATACAATAAGCATATTTTACTTTTGATATTATAGTTACTTTGAAAAAGTAAATTTGATGTTTTATGTTTAAATTCACTTTTACAATTTTAATAAAACTTGTATAATCTTTAGCTATAAACTGTGTGTATGTGTGTGCACACCCATGCACATGCACATATTCATGCATGAAGATAACCTTATGTCTATCATAAACATTAATTCCCAACCCTGACATATAAGTACTAGGTCCAGGTGGCAACTAAAGGCAGGGAGCCTAACCCACCAGGGACCTGGGCCATGGGGAACAAAGGCCATAAGCTTTTAAAGGGCAGTAGCTGTATGGAAAAACAATAAGATGAACAAGAAAGCAGATTCCAGAAATAATGGTGAATAGCTCATTATCAGAGACAGAGGCATCACAAGTAAGTGAGAATTAATGACCTAATAGAAAAATGATAAAATAAAATCCAAATATTCCTTAAAACAGATTTCTAGTTTCTTTAAGACATTTAGTTTCCCTTACAATCTTGGGGATAAGTTTATCACACTCCCTTTTCTAGTTTCAAAAACAAACAAATAAACAAATTGATTTTCTTCTATATGCAAGTATTATATAAAGTACCTTTCATACATAACTTCATTTACACTTTTCTTTTAATATTCATAGTGATGATGTAAGAAGGCATTTTCCCATGGTAGTTAAGAGCCATGAAGAATCTAAAGCTTCATTGAAAACTCACTTTTACCACTTACTAGCTACATGCTTTCAGGCAGAGGACTTAATCTCTCAGCCTCAGTTCCTTGCTCTGTAAAATGAGGATAAAATGATAGGGTCTATCCCACTGGGCTGTTAAAAGATAGAGTGATAGGGCACCTGGATAGCTCAGTTGGTTAAATGTCTGACTCTTAATTTCAGCACAGGTCATGATCTCAAGGTTTTGAGATCGAGCCCCAAGTCAGGCTCTATACCGTATATGGAGCCTGCTGAAGATTCTCTCTCACTCTCCCCCTCTGCCCCTCCCCTTGCTTGTGTGTGTGTGCATGAGCACATTCTCTCTCTCTCTCAAAATGTGATTATAAAGCATTTAGAAGAGTGACTAGCACATAATAATCCCTGGATACATTTTTGTTGTTACTTGCTATTACAACCATTCTAGACATGAGGAAACAGGGAAATGAGTCAGGATTTCATTCCAGGGTTCTCTGACTTCAAATCCACTGTAAACTCTCAATCACATTTCATTTACAGAGGTTAATGCCCAAATGGAAGGCCTCAAATGGAAATGTTCTAACATGTCACAAACTAAACTATGACCAATTCCTAGTTCTTTGTGGTTCTTTTACTATTTCTACTACTATTTTTCTTTAAAATGTGACATGTTATGAGATGATAATGCTCAGAGTTTGTTCTCTCTTTTCTCAGGCAAGTCTTTGATTTTGTTAAGAACCCTGTCCTAAATGTATAGACATATGGTTCTGTTTAATAAGCAAAATCAGGCAAACATCATTAGAGATCATGAGATTATTATAAATACAGCCAGTCACTTTACAGGACTTTAGCTGAACACTTTAACTGGATGAAGCTGGCTCTAACCTAAAGCCCATGTGAAAAAGTGCATTGTTGTTCACTGTGTGACTTCTCAATGATGGTTTTGTTATTCTCCTAAAGCACCAAGGCCGCTTTTGCCATGGGCATGTAGTGGTTCAGAATAAAGGTTTGGGGATTTCACAAGACCCAAATCATGGCCCCTTCTCTGATCTTCCTGGCTGCAGGATCCTCTGTATGTTGAGCTCTTTAAATCTGTTCCTGTGTCAATAAAATGCAGACAATAGTACCCACCGTCTAGGAAAGGGAAGTAAGGACAAAACTACTTAAGGGAACATGTGTTAAGTACTTAACCTAGTCCAGGTACAGTCAGGCCTCAGTCAACTCTGGCAGTACTATTTAAAGGAAAGCATGTTGTTAGATGCCAAAAAGAGACTCTATTTTAGGTGACGTGTTCTAGAGAAAAGAAGTGAGTCAGGAGATGTGGATCCTATTTTGGGCTTGAGAACTGTAGTCACAGGAAGCAGCAATTTCCCTGAGAGTTTGTGAGTTGATTATAAAATTGAGAAAGTAATATTTTTACTTACCTGCGTGGATGCATGAAATACAACTTTGTCCTTCTAAAAAAGAACTGTGTAAAACATAACTTTTCAATCACGTGGGTCTTTTATATCGGCGTAGGGTGAGGAGAGTACTCCAGACCACTTTCTGTTGTGTGCATTTCTCTTTAAATTCTATCTGCACATGTCATATCGTCAACAGGCAAGTCTAGTCTACAGATGCAGACCAAACACTGCTTTAGAAACTATGAAAGCTACAGGGGGATGCAGCTACCAGGAAACAGGAAAACTTGAAATCAGCAAAAATAACTCCTGAAAAAAATCCTCCTGCCAGTACCTTATTATTACTCTGCTTCCCTTTCCCTGTGCTGTGCATATGAAAAAGAAGAGGGAAAAGAGGAAGAATGGATTGTCTGGATTTCCTTGTGATAACATGCTCTGAAATGGTTCCTCTGCAGTCTAATGAAATGTTCTTTGCAAGTTGAATAATATGAATTTAACTCTAACCCAACTGTTGAGGCATAATTTCAGGAACTAATAATATTACTGTTATTATTACTATCATTCCCTTTCTCATACTTAGCCCAGATTAACGACAAGTATTTTGCTGAATATTTTTAAAGCTTTTCCTTCCTGATTAAACTTTAGTTTTTGTAACAAAGCTTATACATTAACCATAAAAATGAGAAATTATGGATTAAACTGTTAGGGGAAGATCCCCAAAGGCCTCAGAATTAAAATATTATGTTTTAATTTGACTTCTCAGGATTTCAGGATTCTCAGTTATAAGATGGTAAAAAGTTCTACCCCTCATAATGGGTGCAGTTTGTCATATTCTCATTTTACAGTGCACACTACCACTCTGTTTATTCAACTGAGAGTGTTTCTAAGTTATGAGTGCATCAACAGGGACAGAATATAATGCTAGGAAACTGATACTAACAACGACAATAACAACAACAAAATAATAATTGAGAAGTCTGAATATAAACCTGCTCTCTTCTCAAGGAATCATTGACTGCAAGCTGTATGAACTATGTATTTATCATTTTATATTTGCCTACAGTGACACCTGCTGGAAAACCCTGTTGAAGCTTTAAAATGAAGATAAATTTTAAAAATAAAATAAAAACCAAGCTTTGAAAACATCAGCCATATGTTATTATTATTATTTTTGACTGAAAACACATTGCTTGTACTTCAATTTAATTTCTGATTCTGCTTTTGAATTTTCTTTTTTTGTGCAAACTGAGAAACTAAGATTCAATTCCACTTGATGAAATAATTATTTTACTGATATGAGAGAGTTCAAATTAACTCTTATATGATGCAAACTATATTAAAATGGAAGCATTTATAAATAGTTTAGTTGCATTATTTTGCTTCCTTTTGAAATATTGCTTTAAAATTTACATATCAACTGCAATGTGATGATAAGTGATTTTAAAAGTCTCGCTTAAGATTAAATATCAGGATTATTTAATACTGTGAAAATATTTAATAGCTAGCACTTTCATGAGCAGCATTCATACACAAAGCTATTCTGTGTTTGGGGTTTTCAGGTTGTTTTTTTGCAGGCACCAGGTGCCAGCCCACACTATGCATTAAGCAACCGATGTGGCTCTTATGCAAATTACCTTTGATTTTGACAGAAATTTGGCATACTAAGGGTTCCCATCTCACAATGACATAGGGAAGGGTTTGTGCACCTACATCCTGTTACCATTAATAAAATTCACCCACAAAAATTGAGGCACATTAAGATGTTGGAAATGTTTACATGGAAATGGGTGGTTTATAAAGTCAACCTCACCTCAGGATTGGGTATCTTATGTTTTTCACCACCATGAGACACATGTGTGAAGCAACATCACTGTTCTTGAGCTCAGTCACCTTCAGCCTTTTCATAATCATGTCAGTACAGTTTGGTTGGTGGTCATTTAAATTTTTTTTTCAAAATATGAAAGCTGTCATTAAAGTCAGTGTTCCTTTTTAATGCAGCTATTTTATTTTTCTAAGTAAATTTTTATAAAGATTGACTCCAGTTCATTTTTAATTATGCCTCAGTTTCTGTAAGAACTCCTTCTAGCATTATGTAGAGAAGATATGGTATTTCAATACCAAGATTCTAATATCTTCATACCAGCCACATGGCTGGTTCTCCATATTTTACCATTTTACCATATCTGTTCATATGAGAAGAAAAGATACCTTTGCTTAAAAGTCAAAATTCATGAGGAAACAAATTTTCTCTAGTATCTTACATTAACCTCTGTATTAACCCATTCTGTCATTCCTTCAGCACAAAAGAGCATGTCTTTAGTAAAGAAGCCAACAATTTGTGATGATATAGCTCCATCTATCATTCTATATGTGAGAAAATCTTGGCCAGTAGAGATAGACAAAGGTGAGGTACACAAGAAACACCTGCTGAATTAGCTAAATATTCTGTCTTTATTATGACTTCTGTAGCTAAGCAAAGCCAGTAACCTTTCTTTTCTTTCTGTCCATTGCAACTTGAAGTAGTTACAACTACCTCTAAAAAGAGATAGTTTGGGGGCACCTGGATGGCCAGTTGGTTAAGTGTCTTACTCTTGATTTCATAATCTCACAGTTGGTGAGCTCAATCTCTGTTGACAGCACAGAGCCTGCTTGGGATTCCCTCTCTCCCTCTCTCTCTGCCTCTCTTCCATTCACACATGTGTGCACACAACCTCTCTCTCTCTCTCAAAAATAAGCAAATAAACTTAAAAAAAGATATAGCTTTATTTTGATTTTTATTTTAGAGAGAAAGAGGGAAAGAGAGTGTGCATGGGCATAAGAGAGGGCAGAGAGAGAAAGAGAGAGAATCCCAAGCAGGCTCCACGCTCAGCACAGAGCCTAATGCAGGGCTCAATCCCATTACCTTGGAATCATGACCTGAGCTGAAATCAAGAGTCAGATGCCTAAAAATGAGCACTCCTAAAAAAGACACAGTTTTTTTAAGAAGATAAATTTTTCCAGGTGCCCATTAAGTTATACCTATACACCCTCAAAATAGTTAAGAGTCTCTCAAAGTTTCTTGAATTTTCAGTTCCTAGGATTGAGCTTTCTAGGTGGTACAGATTTCTCTAGTCTTTAAATTCTACTCTCAATAAAGTGTAATTACACATCACAGGAGAGGAGAGATTGAGATAAATTATAGCAAATAGAAACCCTTCAGTCCCAAGAATCACAAGAGATATTCAGAGATCTTGGATTTCTTGCCACACTAAAGAGATTTCACAAAAATGGGTTTAAAGTAAACCCAATTAGGCTGAAGTTCTTGAAGTTTTATACTTGGTGTGTAGATTTACATTTATATTTGTTTTTATTTTGTATTCATGTTTATATTTGCTTTTGTAAATTACAGGTGGGATATCAAATGTATTATTCAATTTATTAGCAGATTTTTAAACACTCAAATTATTAAACAATCATTAGAAAATCATATTAGTGAAATTAATTATTCCATGCTTATCCATGCTTGAAAGAGTTAATCCTCAAATGGCATCTGCACAGAGTTGGTGGGGTTCTGGATGTGTTCTCTGGAAATATTTTATATTTTAATCTTGGGTTCTCACTGTTATGGTGGTTCAAATTAAAATTACATAACTATCTTCTTCATGACCTCTTAGAACTGAGAGCTATAGTGTCATTTCAGTGACCAAGTTTCTTTCAAGTAACTCTATTTTCAGTGTTATGATCTGACTGAAAAAAGAACAAAGCAGACCTAATGTCTAAATGATAAACTTGTATCATGTGAAGAAGTCACATAACGGTATACTATAACCAAACTAAAATTTTTCAATAGTTCCTATAGATAAAAGTAGGGGGAAAATTGAGTCGTTCCACAATGGTGAGGATATCTCTTAAGTCTTTATCTGTCTTTCAGATCTTCCTTTTGGGATTTTTGGTAAGGCTGAAAATCAAGAGAGCTAACTTTCTCTTTGGAGTTGAACATTTGACTCAGGCTGTCTAATCAGAAGATCCAGTGATTGGTTCAAAGGAGATTGATCCTAATAAGCCAATCAGTTCTTTTTGGTGAGTGATTACAGATACTAGTAGGGAACCAGGGAATTTTTTTTCTCAGAAGACTTTGATCTGTAAAGATGATTTCAGCTGAAGCTGCCTATAGGTCATCTTGAACGAAGCTATCATGGAAGAAACCAGGGGCAAAAGCAGAGACAGAATTTAAATGAAAGAATTGTAACCCCTGGGTCCACCCATTTCCTAAATATTGGTTTCATCTTCCCAATTATGTATATATGATCCTATATATTTCCCAAGGTTTTTTGTTGTTGTTGTTCTTATTATCTGAGCTAATTTTAATTGGGTTTCTGTCCCTGTAACCTAAAGGGTCTTCTTGGCCAATATACCTGACACTCAATAGAATATCCATATGCAATCTAAGGAATCTGAGTGTTGCAAGAGTCAATAGTATATTTACACTCTTATATGGCCATTTCATTTCAGAAAAATAATTCATTGTATTAATTTTGTTAATACAAATTGTACTGGATTTTAAATCTGTTTATAATTAAAATATATATTTGCTTTTGTTTTATTGTTTTATAACAACTATAAGCAAAGAGCATTTATAAATAGTTGTGTTTTCTTATGTTTATGTAATATAATAAAAATAACTTTAATCAATACTGGAACTCTACAGCAATTTTCTCTCTTTAAAAAGGATCTGTCCTGGGGCGCCTGGGTGGCTCAATCAGTTAAGTGTCCGACTTTGGCTCAGGTCATGATCTCACTACCCGTGGGTTCAAGCCCCGCATCAGGCTCTGTGCTGACAGCTAGCTCAGAGCCTGGAGCCTGCTTCAAATTCTGTATCTCCCGCTCTCTCTGACCCTCCCCTGCTCATGCTATCTCTCTCTCTCCCTCTCAGAAATAAATAAAACATTAAAAAAATAAATAAAAAGGATCTGTCCTGGGGCACCTGAGTGGCTCAGTTGGTTAAGTATCCAACTCTTGATTTCGGCTCAGGTCATGATCTCATGGGCTCATAGGATCGACCTCCAATCCCTCCATCAGCATGGAAGAATGGAGCCTACTTGGGATTCTCTCTTTCCCTCTCTCTCTCTGCCCCTCCTCCATTCTCTCTCTTCCTCTCTCTCTTTCTCCCTTTCTCTCTCTCAAAATAAGTAAATAAGCTTCCAAAAAGATTTAAAAGGGATCTGTCATGAAATCAAGTTTGATACATATTCTATTGGCAAGTCTAGAAGAAATAAGCCCTTCTTATATTCCTGGTAGGAATGCAAAATAGTACAATCACATGTGAAGGGGAATTTCCCTGTGCCTTTTACCTCTGGGATCTACCCAAATCTACTTCCTGAAATCTACTCTAAACATAAGCAAGCAAAATACGAATTTTCTGTGCACAAAAGTATTTATTACAGCACTATTTATAATAGCAAAATATTGGAAAGAAACCAAATACGCATGAATAGGGGACTGGTTTAATATGCTATCGTCTTATCACGTAATTGAGTATGATGCAACTGTAAAAAGGAATCAGTAAGATCTCTACTGTATATGTAAATAAGGAATGATCTCCAAGACATACTGTTAAGTTTAAAAACATCACAGAAAAAAAAAAGAATAAGGGGAGTGCCTGGGTGACTCCGTCATTTAAGTGGCCAACTCTTGATTTTGGCTCAGATCATGATTTTAGGATTATGAGATTGGGTGCCAAGTCAGGTTCCATGCTGGGTGTGGAGCCTGCTTAAGATTCTCCCTCTGCCCTACCACAGCTTGCTCTTGCTCTCTCTCAAAAAAAAAAAAAAAAAAAAAAAATCATGGGACAGGGCAATGTTTGGGGTATGCTCTTTTTTGTAAGAAAGGTGAAGGGGAGTATTAATATTAATGTAAATATATACTTTTGCTTATATTTTCAAGAATAAATAATGGAAGAATAAACCAAAACTAATAAAAACTGATTTTTATGGGGGAAGTAAGGGAAATTTAAAGGGAACATGGATTAAAACATTTTATTTAATGTATCTTTTTACATAGTTTTGAATTTGGGACCAGGTAAGTGTTTTCCATAATTAAAAATCAATCAGAAAGGAAAAAAACATTTCTTAAAAATTAAAACAAATGAACTGAACTGTATATCAAGTTGGTGGTATAACCACACGGAGAACAGAAATACTTGAAATAACTTCAAAACAGAATATGGAATATTATTATAAGAACAAAAGAACACCAAATAAGTCTTAAATTGCATTCATTAGTCTTACTGTTAGCATTAACACTGGTGTTACCTATTATGTGTACCTATTATGGGTACATTGTAGCATAAAGCAAATAAGTAATTATTCTGATATTGTTAAGAGGCAATGGAAGAAAAAATATAAGCATAAAATATAAAAGTTCAGCAAAAACTCCACACTTTTCCATTTGAATTGTAATAAATACGTTAAGTTTTTTCTCTAGTTTTCAGATTGTTGCTTCTAAATACCATTCCTCAATAAAAGGAACCAGAGATACTTGGAAAAACATCTGATTCCAAGTGGGTCAGCACTTGTGTAAGATAAACTTCCAGTATCTGTTGTGACAAAAAGCTAAAATTGTATCAAAGACTGACATGGTCATGTTTAAAGACCATAGGAACCACCTTAAAGGGTTCTCACTGGCCTTACATGGGTCAATTTTAGCATCAAAAAAGAATAATGATTGTACCTGAGTTAAATATATCAAATATTATATATATACATACACTCACACATAAGTTCATAATGATACTAAAAAGGTTCATTGGTCATCAATGGAGACTGCCAGGGAACCAATCCATTAGATGCAAGAATCAAACATATATCTTGCCCCATCTGTATAAACTGTATTTCATGGTAACAAAAACTGATGATGGAAAATTATTTAAAGAAGGATTCCAGCTAATGTAAACGGAAGAATAAAATACTACAAAATCACCATTTTCTAACTCCTAATGGAATAATTGATCTAGGCAATGAATATTAATGCCTGTTAAGCCATTAACAAAATGTTGATGGGAACATTTATAATGAAGAGATCAGGCCAATGTAACACGACCACTGTACAAACTAAAAGTAGAACAACTAGGTAAAATACGATTCATGAGGTGATACACTAGGAAGTAAAAACAAATTGTTTTTTCAAAAACAAATTGAACCTGAAACTAATTAAGCCTCCAAATTTAATCACCAGTTTATAGTTAACACAGGAGACTTAGGAACAATAAAAAAAACAAACAATACCATAAGATGCAATCAGCTAAATGCAGAACATGGGAAATTCTACAGGACAAATGGCTCCATATCTCCAGCAATTTAATGGCATGCAAGAATCCAAGAATTGACAGCAGGGACTGGTGGGGAGGAAAAAGCAGGATGAAATGTACGGAGACTTAAGATGTGAACAAACAAGGCAATGTGTGGACACTGTTTGGATCCTAATCTGAACAAACTAATATATTTTTGAAGCAATCAGGAAAACTTGACTATAGACTGAATATTACATAATACTAAGAAGACACTAATGATTTTATTAAGGGTGAAAATATCACCATTGTTGTATTTTATAAAGCCTTTATTGCTAGAAATACATACTGAAATATTTACAGGTAAAACAATAGAATGTCTGGTCCTTTAAAATATTCACGTATGGAATGAAGCAACAGAAAGAGAAATCAAGAAACTGATCCCATTCACAATTGCACGAATAACCATAAAATACCTCGGAATAAACCTAACCAAGGATACAAGAGATCTGTATGATGAAAACTAAAGAAAACTTATGAAGGAAATTGAAGAAGACACAAAGAAATGGAAAAACATTCCATTTCCATGCTCATGGATAGGAAGAATAAATATAGTTAAGATGTCATTACTACCCAAAGCTATCTACACATTCAATGCAATTCCAATCAAAATTGCACCAGCATACTTCTCAAACTTAGAGCAAACTATCCTAAAATTTGTATGGAACCACAAAAGACCCCGAATAGCTAAAGTAATACTGAAAAAGAAAACCAAAACGGGAGGGATCACCATCCCAGACTTTAGCCTCTACTACAAAGCTGTCATCATCAAGACAGTATGGTATTGGCACAAAAACAGACACATAGACCAATGGAACAGAATTGAGAACTCAGAAGTGGACCCAAAAGTATATAGCCAACTAATCTTTGACAAAGCAGGAAAGAATATCCAATGGAAAAAAGACAGCCTTTTTAACAGATGGTGTTGGGAGAACTGGACAGCAACATGCAGAAGAATGAAACTAGATCATTTTCT
>NW_024080843.1:39935-82981 GCF_003009895.1 Hyaena hyaena | reverse complement strand
CTCTCTCTCTCAAGATAAACATTTAAAAAATAAAATAAAATAGTCATGCAAACAACAATGATGAAGTTTGAGAAGACAGTGAAATAAAATTGGCAAAATGTCAAAATTTGTTGAAGCTGGGTAATGAGTATATGGGAGCTAATTATACTATACTTCTTTGTGTTTGAGATTTCTTATAATAAAAAGGTTAATAATAATAAAGTATCTGGCCATGTGTAGCAACATGGATGGAACTTGAGGGTGTTATGCTGAGTGAAATAAGTCAGGCAGAGAAGGACAGATACCATATGTTTAAACGTATAGGAGGATTAGGAGGAACTTAACAGAGGACCATGGGGGAGAAGAAGGAGAAAAATAGTGGGGGAGAGAGAGGGAGGCAAACCATGAGAGACTCTTGAATGCGAGAACAAACTGAGGGCTGATGGGGGTGGAGGGGAGGGGAAGGGGGGTGATGGGCATGGAGGAGGGCACTTGTGGGGATGAGCACTGGGTATTATACAGAAACCAACTTGACAATAAACTATTTAAAAAAAAGAAACTGTAATTACAAGGACATATACTGTATGACTTTTATTAAATGACACTTGTAAAGTCAAATACTATATAGACAGAAATTAGATTTGTGGTTGCCTACGATGAAGACAGATTACAAAATGCCATAAGGGAACTTCTTGCAGTGATGAAAACGTTCATATCTTGACTGAGGGGGTGATTATACATCTATATGCTTTATCAAAACATATCAAACTGTACACTTAATAAGTGAATTATACTGTATGAAAATTATCCCTCAATAAATGTGACTAAAATAATAAAGTAAAAAAGATAATAATAAAGTATAATAATAATTATTATGTAATTAAAATAAACACCCTATACATTATTCAACTTTGAGAAACATCTGTGATGCATTAAAGCATCTTGATATAAACTTAGTCAACATCTAGCAATAACAATGAGGAACCACAGAGAAATGCTTCCCCAGTTTCCTGAAGCAAATTCTAGTTTCTCTGTCTCTGAATCCATTGTTAGGTTTTATAATTGTTTAATCTAGTTATCATATCCATCTTATTACTTAAGAATAAAAGCATGGATTTTAGAGTCAGAAACACTTTTGTTCACACCCAAGGCCTATCATAATTATCCATATAACCTCAGGAAGTGTAATTAACCTTTCTGAGCTTTAGTTTTCTCATCTGAAAAATGAGCAGAGTATCATCATCACTTCTAACATTTTCATGTGTGCAGCCTAACCGCTGCTTAATCAGTCACTTAGACAAGTATCAGGACTATATCTACTGGTCTTTTAAGAGAAGACACCCAAAGGCCTCCTCTAAAAACCAGTTTCAAAAGAATTCATGGCCAATCTATACTGTTTATCTACCCATTGATCAGGTAACAATAAAGTTCTATCCCCCTTTGACTGGACAAGAAAAGACCCATTTTTCTCAAGGATTAGAACAGTTCCACCCACCTCTTCCCCTCTGGTGGACACAAAACCCTGTCTGGAGTGGTAAGAAACTGTAACCCAATGACCCTTTTTAATTGGAGAATCTTCTTTTATCTTGGAAATATGGAGTTAGCAACAATACTTATACACATTCTATGTGCCTGTGCCTCTTCATAAATACTCATGAATTAAAAGAGCCAAGACTCTGGAGTGCTTGAGTGGCTCTGTTGGCTGAGAATTCAACTTTGGCTCAGTCATGATCTCATGGTTCATGGGTTTGAGCCCCACATCAGATTTTGCACTGGCAGTGGGGAGACTGCTTAGAATTCTCTGTCTCCCTCTCTCTGTCCCTCCCCCGCTATGTGCATGCCACATGCCCTCTCTGTCTCAAAAATAAACATTAAACATTTTTTAACAAAATCAAATTTAAAAAATGAAATAAAAGAGCCAAGACTTTGATGCTAGTTTCACTACTGGAATTAGAAGAGTTTTGCTTTGTTTTGTTTTTTTATCAGACTAACACACATCCTTGACTCAACAGTTTGTGTGCTTCTACTTCTGTAGTTTCAATCTGCTACCTCTTCCCTTCCTGAGCCTTCCCTGTCCTAGCCTTATGGAATAATCTTATCTGAGGCCTTTTAAAGAGACAGAAGTAAGGTCTAAGGATTGCCATTTGTTTATCTATCCCCATTCCCCATTAGATAGTAGACTTTTTTTTCTAAGGACCTGGGATTTGGCTTTTTCACAATTCCCCAGAACATTAGAGACCATGTTCTGGCCTCAGCAGTCTCCATAAACATTGGTGGCTGAGTTCTGTTTCTTTTGCTGTGATTTTCCATTTAATAAATATTAGGTGAAGTAAAACACAGTTATATTGAACAACAGAATAAGAGAAGATATTTATTTGCACAAAAGCTCTGGAGTATTGCCAAAAAAATCTGAATCTCTAACATTTCCATATTTTAAATGTTTAATGGTAGACTCATAGCTTTGTTTTTCCTCATATTTGTTTAATTATAGTCAATGATTGGGTCAGATAATTGTGGCTTTCAGATTTTTAAAAAGTTGGATGTATATTTACTACGTATTCTAACCTCTGTTTAACAAATAACAAACCCCAGATGAAATGATGAATGGGGGAAATATATAAGCCTCTCCTAATTATACTCTCTGCCAGCCCATTGAACATACCTAAATATTAAGGGTCTAAAACCAAATATCCTCAGGAATTTTACATAAACATTTTTCTAAAATTAGTAGGAATTAATTACTACCAGATATATTCATGCTTAAGTAAAATACTCTTTTTGATTTCCCTTTTAAATTCTACAAATATCTCAAATTAATGAATGGATAATGAAATGTGGACATGGATTCCTTGAACTCACAAAAGTCCATAAAACAAATCCTTACAGGTTTCCTCATCTGCAAAATGAGAATAACAATGGTAAACATCCGGAAATGTTTCTTGCAATGAAGAGCTAACTAAATTAGATAGATTTGAGCTAATTAAATACTCTAATTGTAAAGTACTTGTGAAGCAAAATATGATAAAAAATACTTTAAAATTATTATAACTATTCAGCAGTTGGAGAATAGAAGAATTTTCTTCTGAGATTCAATTAACTGACAGTATTACTAAATTATTCACCATGTGCTTACTGTTAACTGATCTGTAGACGATGCCAGGAGGTCTTGGAACTGTCATCCAAACACGGTTGGCCATGTTTCATTTCGGCCACTGGTAGTCAAAGCAGCATGTGAATCCGGCTCAAAAGGGAAACCAGATGTCCCATTCTAATACATAACATTAAATAAAATAACTGGAGAATTATACTACTACTTTACTCAACAGCAATCAAATCCTTAGCAGAATGCACAAATCCAATCTGCATTATAAGGAACAAGGTTGGGGCTCTATTTTTTTGTAAAATGCCAACATAAATCAGAACTATAAAACATCACTGTGCAGGTATTTGGGTGGAAATGAAGAAGACTCGGGTTCCAAATGAAGATGAACTTTATTAATTAAAAGTAGAATTAACTACTAAGAGAAGACTCAGATTACTTTGGGAAGTGAAGAAGATAGAAATTATGAATAGAAATTAAAATTAACAAGGGAATTTATAAAAATTCACTTAGACATTTAAGAGGGTTCTTCATAAGATTATCATGTGGGATTATTTTGTATAAGGCAATGATTAGACTACAAAATCACTTCAGTTTATTTCTGAGAGGATAGTTTTTAGCTTACATCTATGAACGAACTATTTATCATTTTATTTGGTAGACTCTTATAACGTTTAAACCAGAAAATAATCTCAGCTTCAAACTCGAACAAGTAGCTATAATCCAGAAAGCACTGCCTTCACTTTCTTACAAGCTCTTTTAAGACAATGATTATATCATCTTCTTGAGAAAATTCATCCTACAATACCAAAGTAGTATTTATTTTTTTTAATGTTTATTTATTTTTGAGAGAGAGAAAGCAAGTGGGGGAGGGACAGAGATACAGGGGAACAGAGGATCTGAAGTGGTCTCTGAGCTGTCAGCACAGAGCCCAATGCGGGGCTCACACCCACAAACTGTGAGATCATGACCTGAGCTGAAGTTGGGCGCTTAACTGACTGAGCCACCCAGATGACCCTGGAATTCATTTTTAATATCCAGTAAAAACATAAGATTAGCCAAGGAATTGCAATTGCTAAGAAGACAAAGCTGAATGAAAGATTAATATGCATAGTACTGCCATTCAAACAGAAGTCCATCTTCAAAGGGAACACAAATAAGTAAACAGATGTAATCAGTTCATCAGATGAATTGAATCCTAAGAGTGAGAATAGATACCAACTTTACTGTCCGCGCTGCACGGCTTTCCATCCCTGCTTAGTCAAATCTACCCTCTCCTTTTGAAATATCTCAGGTAGCAACTGTAACTTTTCCAATCATCTTTAAGTATTAAGAGATAGTATCAGCTATGGGACAGTCTGGTGTAATTTCATAGCATATCTTCAGTATCTTTTTATTTCTTTTTTTTTCTTCTATTATTTCTTAATCTTATCCTTCCTTTCCTGAAGAAGTTGAAAGGGCTCCTAGGAGGTCAGGGGAAGACTTTTTGTCTGGTCCTTAATCCTGGCTGTGCATGCTGAATTATTCCAACTGACCAATGGTAAGTATCTTTGATTTTTCCAAAATGGTCATCTTCTATACTGGGAGGGGGCCAGTTTGGTTCTCATATCACACTCTTTCTCCTGCTCAAAAGAAAAAGTAACCTGGACATGAAGAGAATGCTGTGTAAGTAAATATGAAGAATGCTAATAAAGAATTCTGAGGAATAAGTCAGAATTTGAAAAGAGATTTTATTTTTAACCACTACTGATAAAGGCTAGAAAGTCTTCAAAGCAGATCACACAGTGGGGATTAAGGTGAATACTAGGAGGGGCACCTAAGTGGCACAGTCAGTTAAGTGTCCAACACCTTGATTCCAGCTCAGGTCATGATCTCATAGTTCGAGACTGACATTGGCTCTGTGCTGACAGTGTGGAGTCTGCTTGGAATTCTCTCTCTGTTCCTCTCCCCCCACCCCCATCTCAAAATAAATAAATAAACTTTCAGAGGAATATTAGGAAAAAAGGCAAAATACTATAGTTCCCATTTTTGATGAAGACTACCTCCTTTTAAAGAATCAAAAATCTCCATGATAAAATTCAGAACTGCATTCCAAAAATAGTATACCCATTTTACAGATGAGGAATCTGAGGCACAGAGGAGTTAGGTGACTTACTCAGGATCACAGAGCCAGTAAATGACAGAGTGGGGACACGAACCCAGGAAGTCTGCTGTTGCAGCCTGTGCTATGAATTTATGTGCAGTACTGTCTCTTCTGATTACTAAGCAAGCTATTAAAATTAAAGAATATTTTAGAATGGCATGTTAATTAGTACTTTGGTATTGGTAATTACAAAGGTATTTTAACCTGGAATAATAATAACCCAGAAGAATGAGAAAAGGGATTTGTGCCCTCCCCTCAAATATTGCCTACAACATTTATACAGTTGGTATCATTAGGAGATTTACATTATCCAATACAATTTCCCTAAAGGATATTTTCAACAATTGTAGTTATTTAGTTACTTGGGTAACTTCCCCCTCAACTTACAATTGGTCAGTCAGTAATGTCACATGTGCAGTTCAATGCAAGCACATTTTACTTAAGACATTCTATATTTAAAATACTTTTAAATTGCCAATGATTAAAGATCTTCATTGATAATGGTGGGGGAAAAGGAGAGAGGCAAACCATGAGAGACTCTTGAATACTGAGAACAAACTGGGGGGGGGGGGGGGGGGGGGGGGGGGGGGGGATGGGCATGGAGGAGGGCACTTTGGGGATGAGCACTGAATGTTATGTGGAAACTAATTTGACAATAAACTATTTGTAAAAAAAATAAAATAAAAAAAAATAAAGATCTTCATTGATAACTGCATTTGAATAGAGTGCTTCTCAAAGTGTGTTTCATGGAAAACTGGTCCCTTACATTGCTCCATGAAAAAAAGATTCCATAGTCATATAAATATGAGACACTGCAGATATTGTTTCTCCTTGTTAAAGGTTTGATATTCACCTCACTATATCTTAAATAAATTCACATGAAACTACTGTATCTCTAATGTACCCTTTGAGACTAGATCACTCAGGTCATGGGTTGTCCTGGAATCATACTGAGAATTTAGGAAACAAAGAAGAAACCAGACAGGAGTAAGGAGGCCAAAATTCTGCCTTTATGCCTATAGTTTCTTTAAGCAGGTCACTTTACCACTCTGAGGACCAGTTTCTACATTTAGAAATAAAATAAATTGTACCAACAGTTTTTAGACCTTTAGTTAGCCAAGAAATGCACTAACCAAAGGAATCTTACCAAACAGTTTAGATGAAAGCTACTGTATCTGGGTGATGAGGATGAGAATCAAGGCCTTCAACTCACCACCCCCTGCTCAGACCTCTATTTGCCTCCCCCAGAACAGTTTGAAACTAATAAGCTATAATTTTTATCATCCCTTATAAACCTAATTAATTTTATGCTCTAAACATGGTTCCTGTCTATCTAACAAAAAACATCTGAAGCTTTTTAAAAGCTGTTAGACACTGAAATGGATGAATAATGGTTGGATGGAATTTTTCCCTTTGGAACTTTTTTAGAATAAGCATACTGGCCTTGCATATGAGGATTAAAAAAAAAAAAAAAAACAAGAGCCAAAAATCTATTTGGCCTGTTAAATATGCACTGACACCATCCAAATATATCTAGGCCATCCCTGTTACCTACCCCTATCTTCTGTCAAAGCTCCCAAATCACTATGACAAGAAACCACAGTCATCTGCTAATAGGAAATTCAGAATTGCCTCCCAAGTAGATTCTCATAAAAGCCAAAACCAACAGATTCCTAAAGAGGAAAGAAAGTCCATTAAGTGTCTTTTAGGCTTTCTACCTAAATGTGATCAAGACCATCTTAAGCAGAAAGGGTCCCTTAGGACCCTTTAGAGGGAATGCCCCAAGCTCGTCTGCTGAGGTGACCAGATGGCTGAGCACTGGTTGAGGGAAATGATCCTCAGGGGAAAAGGAATGGGTTACACTAACTTATGCCAGCTTCAAAGGGTTAGAACTCATGTTCACAACTGTTCCTGGCCAGAGCCCTATATATGCCACCCAGTCATTCCTCCTTAGTTTTTTTGGAGTGAATTCTACCAGGTGCTATAGGTGCCACTTTTTGAGAAGTGTAGACTTAATAGTTCTCAGGAAATTCAAGCAAGAGACATTCCTTATCTCATGTTTTTCTAGGAATGCCCATGGATAGAACGTGTGAATCTTGTGTCCCCTGTATAGGAAAGCCACTGTTTTTCTTACTGCCCTGAAATAGGTGTCTGACAGGCCTATAAACCAAAATGCACCCAAAGTCATGATTCACAGACTTTAATAGGGACAGTACATCATTGGATTTTATAACCAACAGCATCAACTAACTTAGGCCATGGGCTCAGTCCAACAAGAGAGATTCTGCACAATGACTTACCAGAGTGATGAGCTACTCTGACCTCCCTGAATGCAACAACCTGTGTGTAATACTAGGAGCATAAGCGGGCCTTCCCCACACCTCTTCTCAAATAGGAGTACCCTGGGTCATGGTATCAAGGAGAAATAAGAATTTATGGAAATGTTCATCCAAACCTGCCCTTCAATGGTGTCTATACAACTAAGGTGTGGGCTGAAAGCCAAATTTGTTTTTGCTCTAATGGTCTGAACAGTCAGCATGGTCCCAGTTTCAAGGCTCCACATTTATCGCCATTGAGAACTGCCCTTTGACTCCACGGCAGTGTAACTCTCTGACGTCAGCAGAGGTGTCCTTTGTTTCTTTGTAACAAGTACCTGCTTCCATGTCCAAATCAGAATATAATGAGAAGCAAAGGTGATCTTTTCATTCTAAGCCTGCTATTAGGCAAGATTTTCCAGAGAAACAGAACCAATAGGGGTGTGTGTGTGTGTGTGTGTGTGTGTAATTTATTATAAAGAACTGGTTCACATGATTATGGAGGCTGAGACGTCTTATAATCTACAGTCTGAATACTGGAGACCCAGGCAATCCAGTGATGTAGTTCTGAAAAACAGAGGGTCAATCATGTAAATAACAGTCAAAGGCAGGACAAAGCCAATGTCTGTGCTCAAGCAGTCAGACAGAGAGAGTGAATTCCTCCTTCCTCCACCTTTTTGTTTTATTCAGGCCATCAACAGAGTAGACAATGCCCACCTATAATGGGAAAAGTAACCTGTTTTACCCAGTCCACTGATTCAAATGCCAATGTCATCTAGAAACAATCTCAAAGACACATCAGAAATATTGTTTAATCTAGGCACTCCATGCCCCAGTCAAGATGGGATGTAAAATTAGCCATTACAAAGCCACATCCCAGAAGCTTACTTTCCTACCTAACCAAGCTCTCTAGAAACAAAATGTTCATGAACTCCCCTGCTAAGGCCAGTGACCAAAGAGAACACCTCTTTAGAAATGTATGCAGAGGCTACACCAAGAAGCTACGATCACTTGTCCAGATCAACACTTTATTTTCAACCTCTTCTGAAAGGATTCCCACAACCCCAAATTTTTGCAGAAGATCTACACCAATAGGTCTCCTCAGGGTTTGGCCACCAGCTTTGCCTGCACATCCTATAGGTACCCCACCATACCCATCCTTCCCCATCTCAAAATCCCAAGCATGTTACTCATTCACGAGTAGCATCATCACTATCAGGAGTAGCATTCACCTGATTTCACAATGAAACTTCTAAAACTGAAGAGGGTACAATACAAGTCTACAGAAATAGGAGACCCAAGTATGGAACTATGGGTAACTGCCCTATTGGTGACCTCATGAATACAGCCAGCATTATGTCTCTAAAAATATCCAAAAGGCAGCCTCAGTCTCTGGGACAGGCTCATTTGCTTACAATTCTAACCCATTATTCTCTTTCTAGGCTTGTGAATCTCCAGCTCTCTTGCTTGGTAATCCAGCACATATTGTTTGCCTTACTCCTTTCATTTTGTGACACACTGTACTCTCCTCTCTAGTTTATCCTTCTCCCACCCCCACAATACACCGTTAACTTCAGTCTCTACCTTGATTATACTTCCACTTCAGTTTTACCTTGAACTGAAGGTTCTGACTACTGCTCTAACAATAAACATTCCCTTAGCCTGCCTGGTGTCTGTAGTACCCAACCTGCTCGTTCCTTCAAGGAGATGGATCAGGTGGCTCACTGGCAATTCACAGCAATGAAACTTCATTGTCAACTGAGTCTGCTCACCGATACATTCTCTTATTTTCAGTCTTGAGAGAAGAGCTGAGACCAAGTCGTTGCCCAAGTGTCAACACTATTTTTGTGAGTAATCAGATTTTCTTTGGGAAATAGTTCTAAAATGTAAACTTAATGCTGAGACTTTTAAATACTATTCTTATAAATCACCAATGAGAAACTTTCGCAAATAACTCTCAAAACAAGAGTAGGATTATCTCCATCCTCTTTTACATATTCAGTCAACATATCCAAAGTTGAACTCAACTCCCTACCCCAAAACATACCAATCCTTTCCTGTTCTCTCTTCCTATATTGCACCACCATTTTTCAAATTACCTAAATAGACTCTTTATCCTTCTACTGTCTTCTCTATCTCATTTCCAGTATCTAATCACCATATATTATCAATTCTGGCTCCTACATCTCCCCCAAACCAATCCACTTTCCTCTTCTCAGGCACCATCATCTCTTTCCTAGATAACTATAAAACCTCCTGACCAGGTTCTGTTTCCATTTCCATCCCTGCTCCCCACTTCATCTGACTATCATTATATAACTATGGTGATCTTTCTAAAGTGCAAATCTGTCTATGTCACTTCTCTATTCAAAATAGTTCCACAGCTCCTTATTATGCTTAGAATAAACATCATACTCCTTAGCAGGAAATAAAAACTGGTCATGATCTGGGCATTACTTTTCTCTTCATCTTCATTTCTCCCCACTCCTCCCCTATCACCATACAACATTCCCTGAGTAACATTCTCTCACACTTGTGACTTTGTACTTGCTGTTTCTACTTCCTGGATTATTCTCCCTGCCCTGCCATCCCTTCATCTGCCTAACACTGCTCATTATATGAATGACAACTTGACCCTTACTTTTTTCAGGAAGTTTCTCCTGAACTATACCCATGTACCTCCAGACCTGGCTGAATGCTTCTCTTGTGCATTCCTAGACTACCATGGGCTTAAGACTATTATAGCACTTATCCTACCATATTGTAATTGTCCATAAAATCAAGAATTACCTGTAATCTTAATTACCTCTCTCCCCTAGTGAGTTAAGGATATTTTCTTGCTTCATCTTCAGCACCTGGAAGAGTATCTGCATCAAATAAGTGTTCCATATAAACAAGTTAATGAATAAATGGATGTTGACATTTACCTCCTAGAGACTGCCCATAAATTATCATTTTAACCTAATTTCACCTATATAAGAGAAGTTGGATAAGATCACATTGGGTGGTTTGCTCCAAGCACAACCTTTCACGGCAGGTAGATTAACTAGTATGTCTACTCCTAGAAAACATCATCAGTGTTTCCTCTTCATGTCCACAGAAGATACACCTCTTTAGGGTAAGTCTAAGTTCAAGGCAGGGACAGTGCCCAAAATTGATGTTCTAGAGAATGTTGTCAGTTGCATAATCCTGGTAGAATGTTGAACAGATTACACTGCTTCATTTTTCCCAGTTATTCATAAATCAGAAAAAAAGATTGTGCATTATTCCTTCCCTACTTTATAATCATTCCAGCCTAGAGAAATTAAAGAAAGCACCAATTCAGAAAACAATCTGGCTTTACTATGAAATATTTTCACTAAACTGCCCTATTTTACATGATGATATACATGATAATATAACTCAGGAACATGCCTACTAAAATACCACAGAATATAGCATTGCTCCAAATTTTTGACAGCACCTGAGTACAATACATCAGCAATTCATTTCTCAGCTCTGGAAGGTTGAAGATCAGTAGCTAAATCATGTAAGTGCTTATCAAGTAATTATGTTATTAAAATGACATACATCAGTCAGGCATATCTTGCCTTTGTGGATTCTTTGTATTCTCCATTTTACTAGTCAAAACACTATTTTCAGCACTCTTCTCAGGAATTAAGAAAGCTATGTTTAAATAATGTTAGTAAGAGTGACATAAACCTGCACGAAGGAATTAGAGAAATCTAAGGCTACATACCCCTTTGCACTTAGCAGGCGAAAACTGTGGCAGCCTGAACTTGGAATTCTAAAGCTTTTGTTACAAAGTCACAATCTTTATACTTTCTAAACCATTTTTTCCTTTATCACTGGAACTTCTTTTTACCCTTATTGTTCATAATGATGAAAAATTTTTTCAAGAACCAAAATAGTCACAAAAGCAAAATATAGCTTTATGGAGCCATAAAGACTAATGTAATTTTCATTGTTAATTAGACTTGTGGAAGGGGATTTTTATTCTTTCATGTTTAATTCAGAACTATTTAAAATTCTAATTTCTACCAGAATTTGAGTTTGGGGGGTTTCAAGTTTGTTTATAAAAAACATAATGACTCAGGGAGTTATTTACAAAAAGTCATTTAATAGATTTCCTGATTGTGGTAATAACTTACAAATTAGATTTAGGCAAATTTGGTGTGTGCATGTGGGTACAATGCTGACTCAGAAATCTGTCCTTCATGGAAGAGGACTCTGTCCAAATTCAGAAAGCCATTTAATGACCCTCAAAACCAACTGAAATGTCTATTAAAAACAGCTCTTAGATATGCAAACGGCATGTTACCATTGGCACTAATAAGCAAAAGAAAGAAAATGATGCACACTGTAGAAGATATTTTGTTAGTTCGGAAAAAAAGAAGCAGCAGCCCACCACATTTCAAAAGAATTTCAAAATGATCTACCAGCCTATGGATTGAATTATTGCCAGGAAAGGCGAGGATCACAGATGAAAGAACATTCAATTTGTCCAGGAGAAAGTCATTAGAACTTCTTTGGCAAGTACAATTTCAGTGTAGAGGTTGGCAAGAAAGTGGTCGGGAGAAGGTCAAGATGAAAGTCAGAGGTAAGAAAGTGATTCAAACATCTCTTAGGTTTGGAATAGATTGAAGGGATGGTTTTTAGTTGAAAAAAGGGAAAAAACTTAATGGATTTTTGGGGAGGGAAGGATTTAATAAAAGTAAAAGAAAATTAAGGTTAAAAGAAAAAGGAGGGTTTCAGAGGAAAGTTGAGGAAAAAGAATCCTATGGAGAAAAGTTTATTTAGCCCAGAGTTCAAGAAGAGAAAAAGAAATGGGGATATGAAGACACAAACAAGAGGAAAAATAGGAAAGAAATAAGACAGAAAAAGACAATAGCATGAGGGAATAAAGAAAAAAAGAGAAAAGAGGATGAAGACAGACCATTCTGGGAGAACGAGGGCAATAATGTCTTAAATGAGCACCTGTAAAAAAAAGTAAGAATAAAAACTATAAAGCTTCAAGAAAGAGTTGGAAAAAGCAGTAAAACTCCTTGTGCTAAAGTTACACACACACACAGAGAGAGAGAGAGAGAGAGAGAGAGAGAGAGAGAGAGAGAGAGAGAGAGTATGTTATTGTACAAGATTACAACAAAAGTTCCAAGAGCGAAGAGCAAACTTTATTGAAGGTGTTTGCCCAGAAGATACATCCCCCTCATGCAGGACAAAGCAAAACTGAAACAGGAGGATTCACTAATGACAATCCAAAGGTAGGAGTGGGTAAAGCAAACATGAAGACAAAAGAGCGTGACTGTTTAGGCAAGAAAAGCGGAGCTCTTTATGTGGTAAGCAGATGTAAGGAAGGACTAAATCTCCCTGAAACACACAGTTGTGGTGTTCAGTCTGTCCAGCATAAAATCTTTTCAAAACAAGAGGGAGTTTAACCATGACATTGTAAGACTTTTCTTTCCTATAGGTTAAACGAGCCTGATTTAAAAGAAATAAATACAAATGTAAAAAGAGAGGCAAACCAAGAAACAAACTCTGAACTATAGAGAACAAACTGATGGTTACCAGAGTGAATGGGGAGAGGGTGGGTGGGGAGGGTTTAAATAGGTGATAGGGGTTAAGGAGGGCACTTGTGATGAGCACTGGATATTGTACAGAATTACTGAATCATTATGTTGTACACCTGAAACTAATATTACACTTTATGTTAACTAACTGGAATTTAAATTAAAAGTTTTTAATTAAAAATAAAATAGCCTGAAACATAGGACACAGGTGGCCAATATTCCTGTGTATTATTTTCATGATGTGTAATTTCATTTGGTGTTTTACCCACCATGTATGTCCAGCATGAACAAAGCTGACAGGGAATTTCTTTCCCCACTGCCTTCAGTATCTACTCATCTTTCTGGCTTTATGCCCATTTCAAATTTAAGACTACCTCCAAGGAATTTCAAAATGTCCTATAATTCGGGGTGCCTGGGTGGCTCAGTCGGTTAAGCATCTGACTTCGGCTCAAGTCATGATCTCATGGTTTGTGGGGTTTGAGCCCCGCGTGGGCTCTGTGCTGACAGCTAGCTCAGAGCCTGGAGCCCGTTTCGGATTCTGTGTCTCCCTCTCTCTCTGACCCTCCCCTATTCACGCTCTCTCTCTCTCTCTCTCTCTGTCTCTCTCAGAAATAAGTAAAACATTTTTTTAAAATGTCCTATAATTCAACACCTGAGTGCAAAGTGATGAAGGAATGTCTTGGAGCTCTTCCCTAACACCCAAAGATCCCAGCCTAGTTTTATCAAAAACTTTTAACAATCTACCATTTCCTTTTGTCATTTTTAGAGGATGCTGACACCAATTTAAAGGACAATTCATTAACACTAGAATTCCATAGGTGGAGACATAAAAAGAACATGGTCTTTGCAGATACTGAATTCAAATCCCACCTCTATGATGCTGGGCAACTTTCCTGTCCTCCCTGGACCTCAGTTTCAACATCTGTAAATTTGGGATAATAATATTTACCTCCAGAGTTGTTGTAAATGAGATAATGTATAAAGTATAGTTTAAAAATTGCTTGGCGGAGTGCCTGAGTGGCTCAGTCAGTTAATCATCCAACTTTGACTAAAGTCATGATTTCATGGTTCATGGGTTTAAGCTCCGCAATTGAGCTCTGTGCTGACAGCTCAAAGCCCGGATCCTGCTTCAGATTCTGTGTCTGTCTCTCTGTCCCTCGCCTCACTTGTACATGCATGTGCTCTCTATTTCTTTATCTCTTTCAAAATAAACAAACATTAAAAATTTAAACATTGTGTGGCATATAGCAGTTACTCATAAATGACAATTACTCTGTTATTCACATTTCTGAGGCATGAGAATCTCATCTAGCTGTAAGACTTTTTCTGGGTCACTCCATGAAACTATTAATCTTTCTGAAGCCAACATAATATATTATAATCATGTGCAGAAACAGATATGGCTTACTTATTGGAATACACTCCAATTTCCAAGGTTTAATATTAATATTATTGATAGTATAAAATAGGTCTCCTTTATATTAAATTTAGGCTATTCATTTCATTTCTTTCTCTGTTCTCACCACATTTTTATAATAATAAACTATAAAATCCCATTAATTATTATATTTCCATATGTTAGGCCTTAAGTATTTAAAAAGGATTACTGAACATTTCGGACCTATCCAATCATCTGGTAAGTATAATGCATATTTGTAACAATGTTAAATATATGTGTACATATACATAATTAATATACATACATTAGTATACATATAAACACACATGATATATGTTGTACACATATATGTGTAATATATTTTTAATATTTTTATTTATTTATTTATTTATTTATTTATTTATTTCTAGGAGAGAGAGAGACAGCGTGAGCATGGGAGGGTCAGAGAGAGAGGGAGTCACAGTCTCTGAAATAGGCTCCAGGCTCTGAGCTGGCAGTCAGCACAGAGCCCGATGCGGGGCTTGAACCCACGAACCGCGAGATCATGACCTAAGCGAAAGTTGGACGCTTAACCGACTAAGCCACTCAGGCGCCCCAATATATATGTAATATTTTAACCACTTTCTCACACACCATTAGTATGCTAAAATGTCTTTTATACATTTTTACTTTAAGCTTCAAACAATTTGTGTTTCAGAAACAAAAACATGTTCTCAGAAGTACAGACATTTTATTTCTGTTTTTATTTTTTTCACTTTTATCATGTAATAATACATAGAAAGAAGCAACATGTCAAATGTTCCATTACTGATGGCTTTAGGGGGATGAATAATTTAGATCCTTGCCTAAAAAAAAGAGGACTCTGGGCAAGCTCAAGCAAGTGAAGAAGAGGCACCAACAAGAAGGCCAGACACTCTGAACTGGGGAACCACACAAACACATATCCCCAACTTCACAATGTTACCAAGAACCATCACTGTTCGCAAAGCATTTATCACTTTTGATAAGCAAGAGTCACCTCTTCCTCTCCCATACTTCAGCAGCACCTGACACCTCTATTAGCACATTTGTCACTTATGTGTGACACACTTATTATATGTCACACTTATGTGTGACAAATGTCTCCCCAAGATACTGTTGGAGTTCCTGAAGGGCAGGAGCCACATTGTTTTCCTGGAGATGATGTTCAATACCCTTTTGTGGAATGAATACACGGCACCAACATCAACTGACTACTGGGTAACCAGTAGCTTCCTTCTTGCAGAATGTGATGGTTTTTCCTCATATTCTACAGCATTTGACAACATAGGCTCCTTCTGAAATTATTTCCTCTCTTATTTTTTATGTCACTGCCCAATCCAGGTTCTCCTCATATTTGTCTGACCATTGATCCCTTGTCCATTTTAGCTGCCTCCTCTATGATCTCTGAGTCCCTAACTTACAGACTTGACATCTATACCTCTCTGCCCCAGGAAACAGCTTCTGTTAGACCATCTCAACTTCAAAAATCCCCCTATGCTTATTACTCTCTAACCCAAACCTCTAGCCCTAATCTCCTCACCAAGCTTTAGAATGTCTCCACTCTAAGATAGCTTCTCTCAAATTCAACATAGCCCCAAACATAACTCACGTTCTCTTCAAGAAAGCTTCCTTAATTTTTGACCATGGCATCACAATTCTCTCCAGCATTTTCCAGAGGATGTGCTATATTCTCATTGAAAATTGGGTTAGATACAATTTAAAAGGTTTCTTTTCTGTAGGACTTCTCAGAAACTTTAATATGCTACTATGTTTTGGGAGTTTCCAAAATGGGGATTGAGTATATATGGTTTGCAAATATATTTGATTATGGGACTCTTACTGGAAGTTCCTCTCAGGAAGAACCAGCCTAGCCTAGTGAACTAGGTAGGGACTGAGGTCGGAGACAGAGAGTTGTGATTAATTAGTAAATTTGCCATGGGCACAGAAAGGGAGAGCTATAGCTTCCATTCTTGTATTTGCCATCCCTATGCATATTAACTGCCTGCCTAAAAGGGAAAGATACTCCACTTCATATAGGGAGAGGGTGAATGAGCAGGGAAAAGAAGTAGAGAAGCCACATGCTATGTTTAATAGACTATGACAAGATCAACCTGGTTGGATAGAACTCAGCTAGAGCCATGGAATAAGGCTGGTGAATAGGATAAATTCCAGGTTTTTAAAAAAATTTTTTTCAATGTTTTATTTATTTCTGAGTGAGAGAGAGAGAGAGAGAGAGAGAGAGAGGAGAGCAGGGTCAGAGAGAGGGAGATACAGAATCTGAAGCAGTCTCCAGGCTCTGAGATAGCTGTCAGCACAGAGCCCGATGTGGGGCTCAAACCCATAAACTGTGAGATCATGACCTGAGCCGAAGTCAGATGCTTAACCAGCTGAGCCACCCAGGCGCCCCATATTCCAGCTTTTGAATTTGACTTGATCTTGGGAACAACAGAAGGTGTTTTTGGTTTTATTCTGTTCCATTTTTACAACAAGAGAACCACATGGATAATGAAAATTATGGTTTAGGAGGTTTAGTCTCATAGATGAGATTAGAGGAAAAAAGGAATTAACAGAAAGGCTATCCAGGTATGAAATGTTGAAAGTCTAAATCAGGCGAGTTAAAATAGTATATGAATAGCAGGAATGGAAAAGAAAGAGATATTTCTAAAGAGTTATTAGAATTTGGTAACTACTTAGATATAGGAAATAACATAATACAGAAGGGAGAGTCAAAGATGACTTAGAAAAGATCATGTTATAAGTGGTTCACTTGTCCCATAACAAGTGGTTCACTTGTTATAAGTGGTCAATACCAAGCCTAGGCCTCCTGGATGGTCATTCAGTGAAACACTAACCATAACCTTAGACTATTCAACTCTTGCATCTTCTGCCATTCCTTCCATGCCAAGACCCACCCAGACTACTGTGGGCCCTCCTAGTCTCCTAGTCGTGTGTTGCTTGGCATTGAACTCAGTGATTTGAGACCTGGAGACTACATTTTTCACAGAACCATGTATAACCATTCCCTACTTATTAGTTCTGTCCTTAAGCACTAGTCTCAAAGTAGTATAAAAATCACCTGGGGGCTGTTTTAAAATGCAGACTCCTGGGCTCCAATCCAATTATTCTGATTGAGTCAGGCTGGTATAAAACCCAGGAATATGTATTCTAACAAACGCCTAAAGCAGGAGTGGGCAAACTACTGTCTATAAGCCAAATTTAGCTCACCACCTATTTTTGTACTATGCCCAAGCTAATAATGGTTTATTTTTATATTTATTTTTTAAAGTTTTTTAGTGTTTGTTTATTTTTGAGAGGTGGGGGAGGGGGAGAGAGAGAGGAAGACACAGGACTGGAAGTGGGTTCCAGGCTCCGCACTGTCAGCATATAGCCAAACATGGGGCTTGAACTCATGAGCGTGAGATCATGATCTGAGCTGAAGCTGGATGCTTAACCGAAAGAGCCATCCAGACGCCCTGATAATGGTCTATTTTTAAATGGCTGAAAAAGTTCAAAGCAGAAAAATATTTAATAATATGGGAATATTCAACTTTCAGTATAGAGGGTTTTTTTTTTAAGGACTTTATTTTTTAGAGCAGTTTTAGGTTCACAGCAAAATTGAGAGGATGGTACAAAAACTCCCATATACTCCTTGCCTACATGTATGCATAGCTTCCCCCATTTTCAACTTCCCCCCTAGAATTTATTTGTTACAATAGATGAATCTATGTAGACATGTTCTTATTACCCAAATTCCATAGTTTACATTAGGGTTCACTCTTGATTTTGTGTATTATATGAGTTTGGACAAATGTATAATGACATTCATCCATCATTGTAATATCAAATAGAATATTTTCACTGCTTAACATTAATAAAGCTTTACTTAAACACAGCCATACTCATTTGTTTAAATATTACCTATGGTTGTTTTCATGATAAAACAGCTAATCTGAATAGCTGCAACAGAGACCACAAGGCCCACAAATTCTAAAATATTTACAGTCTGGCACTTTACAGAAAAAGTTTGTTGATCCTTGACCTAAAAGATCCTGTTGTAGTATCAGAGACCTCAGGCTGAGGTATCCTTATGTACAAGGTTCACTGAAATTCCATGCTGCCTAAACTTCACTTATTTTCTTCATGTCTTAATGACACTCTTACTCCCTACAGTTAGTGATTCAAGTATTCTTCACATTTCTCAGTCCTTTCTCTACCTGGACCTCTTCACTCTCAGCAGATACCTCACCTCTCACTTTAGTTAGAACACAGAGCCTATTTAATAAGTTATGTATCTCACTTTCTTTACTCCTATGTGAAACCAAAACTATTCAAAAGTACTCATAAAGCCTAGGAGTATCTTCACAGTGTCCCATGGACCTGTGTTCAAGTCTCAGCTCTGTAACTGGCTTGTGATCATGTTTAAATATCATGTTTAAATATGGCTGGCAAGCCTAGCCCAGAAGACCATTGTCAAAGTGAAGTTAAACATCTTGGGCCTGGCATAGAGCAGGCACTCAATAAATGCTTTCTTCATTCTGTCTGATTCTAAAACACCCATCGGTCACATTTATTGAGTGTGTACTATGGTGTCAGATACTTTATATTCATTATCTATTAATTTTGACAGAAATACCAAGATAGAAGCTAAACTATACTGTCTACCCAAACATGCTTCATGAATTATCCACTCTTCTCTTTCAGTTCTCACCTCTGATGACTTTATCCCTTTCCACATGTAGTTATACATATAAACATGCTCAATTCTCTTCTTAGTCCTGCCACAATTTTATATTAAGGTGTCCTCTCACCTTCCCTGAAACAATAAAAAAAAAAAAAAAAAAAGGAAATCTCACCCATGTCTTAAATGTCCCTCACAACTTGGTTTATTTTGTTTTGTTCAATCTAGGAAAATAGTTATTCCCATTTGGGAACAAATGGCTCCCAATATTACTGAAAATTATTAACTCCCCAAAACAGATGGCATTGTCTTTGTATTTGTTCTGCATTACAGAAAATAACATTCTAAACATTAAGGATTAAACAACCACAAAGCAAATCTCTCCCTGACTGCCATAACAACTCACCCTGGTGGTTTCCTTCACTTTTCTGAGAACTTCTTTTCCATTAGCTTCACTGGCCTCTCCCCTCTCCCCCATCCCTTTTTCTTTTTCTTTTTTTTTAATTTTTTTTTAATTTTTTTTTTTATTTATTTCTAGAGAGAGAGAGAGCGTGAGCAGGGGAGGGTCAGAGAGAGAGGGAGTCACAGACTGAAACAGGCTCCAGGCTCTGAGCTGGCAGTCAGCACAGAGCCCGACGCGGGGCTCGAACCCACGAACCGCGAGATCATGACCTAAGCGAAAGTCGGACGCTTAACCGACTAAGCCACCCAGGCGCCCCTCCCCCATCCCTTTTTCTTGTCCTCTCTACTCTTCACCTCCCTCTACACTTTACTTTCTCGGACCTCAGCTTCAACTACCAGTCGAAAAACCTAAATTAGCTGTGTCTAGCCCTAACATTCCTTAAACTTTTCCTTTAAATTTTTTATCCTTTTTCCAAACCATGGGAAAAGTGTCTGTCTACATTTCAAAGTCAACCAAAGGCAACACCAAATCTCCTTTAAAATTAAGGCTCTCTCCTGTCTTCTTTACTTTGCTGAATCATGCCATCATTCCCTGAGACTTAAACTCATAGAATCATCGTTTCTTTCTTAGTCTCCATTACCTTGACCCCAGCAGCTGCTTCATGTTTATCTCTAAAAATGTTTCTCCTGTCTCCCTGTCCTCAAGTCCTCACTTCCCAATCCATCTTTGATCCGTAAAGTTATAATTCTTTCCCTAATTCTTCAGTGAAATTGCTCCTGCTAATATCACTGACATCCTCTATGTTGCAAAACCCAACAGACTCCTTTCAGTTCTCCTCTTACTCTATTCCTTTGGTAATATTTGAAATCTCCTTCTCTTTATTTCTTAAAGGTTTACTCCCTTGATTTCTAGTTTCCTTCATACACATCCTATCTGTGTGATCTCTTATCATTGGGTATTTCTATTATACAACTTATTTACATTACAAACTTGACTGGGAGCTCCTTGAGATTAGGGACCTTACTCTGCCTAGTACATAGTAAGCACAAAGTAAGTATCTGTTAAATTAATGAGTGAATTAATTCTCTTTCTATTAATCCTATTCCTACTATCACCACTCTGATTGAGCTTCTGGTTCCCTCTCACCTGGCCGATTATACAATTTCCAACCCAGCTTCCTCACTTTCAGTCTGCTCCAAACATTTCAGGGAGGATTGCCAAGTACATTTTCCTAAATGAAATTCAATGCCACTGAAATGTCCAATGTTTCCTGCATATGGTCTTCTAAAACTATTATATAGTAACCCAACACTTAATATGGGCTTTCAAGCTCCTTGAGCTTTGGTTCCCATACTCCTTCTGTTGCAATTTTTCGCCCTGTAAGATCTACTTTCTCCATAATACCTGATTCTTCACAATTTCTGATTAATATGACTGAACAACTTTTGATCTTCAATATTCTAATCCACATAGTTCATACTACTTTGATAAACCATAAGATTTCTAGCCCATTGTTATCATTAGCGATTAACTTATTGAGTGACTTAGTTTGCAAACTCCCTGACAGCAAGAGCCATGCATTCTTCATCTCATATTGCATTTCATAATGTATTTTCAATAAGCATACAGTGACTTAATAGTTTCTTGACTGTGTCCTATGTATTGAAATACGTTGCATTCCAGTGATTCCCATCTAAAACTACTCTCCTTTAATTCCCAAGTTCTACTACAGCTCTGACCTGGCCCATCCTTCCCTTTTCAGTGAAACTGCCTGAAAGGATTGTCACAAATGCAGTCTCTTCTCTAATATTTCCCACTCTCTTCTTAGCCCATAGCAATCTAGCTTCCTGTCATCCCTCCACTCAAAATGGTCTTGCAAAATCAATCACAATATCTGTGTTGTGAAATACAGCATGCCCCTCTTAGTCTCTAACTTACTTCACATTTCTGTTGAAATATGATCCCAAGTTCCTATCTTGAGCCTAAAACTCACCTGAGTGAGTTAACTTATATTAACATATCCAGTTCTGTACTAGAAATCTTCATCTGAGTGTCAAACCCAGTAGAGTGCTCAATAAATGTTTGTTTAATAAAGAATACCTCTTCAGCTTGCTCTTATTGGTTTAGATCAGTGTTTCTTAATCTATTTTATCCTACGCCCTCTACTTAATGAACATGTAAAATGTTATGCTCCCCCAGTACCAAATACATTTTAACACAGCTGCCCCCTCTCACCCAGAGGCTTTTTGGAGGCTGAAAATGACCAACTCTCTGCATGTTTCCATCAGACATCAGACCAAGATGGTTCTGTGGAACATTCGTTTCTGATGTTTAAACTATTAAAACAGTAGTGTTTGCTTAATTTTCCAAATACACAATTATAAGATTATGTATGTTCAATAGGCTTATTTAAATAATATGCAATAACCTGGAGATCCTGACAAACCCCCTGGGGACTCATCCTTCTCTTTCTACTGCTCATCCTCCAAGCTGACAATCCCAGTGCTAGAAGCTCTCTAAGGCAGAGTACAGCTCTAAAATTGTGTGGCTTTAGGTTATAAAATGTTTAAACATTTTTGACCCCTTACGCATAGTGGGCACTAAATAAAAAACATTTTGAGCAAATTATAGATAGACATCAAAACACAAATAAAATATTTTAAAATTTAGTTTATACCTGGAATTTTCCCTTCCACTTCCTCATCTTCTCTCCTCTATCCCACCTTCACACTTCTAACCCCAATCTCTTCTATTTTTTCCTAATTTTCACTGTAGTAATCACATAATGTGCTATCCCTATAAGAAACTGAAACTTTTTTTTTTTTTTCTGTAGGCAAGAAAAGTAACTTGTCCAGTTTGGAATTTTTATGAGGAAATACAAGTGATCATCTCCTTGACCGTGCCTAGCAGTCCAAAAAAGAAAAATATTTCCAAATTACTGTGGGGAAGTCATCCAAGCAAGATTGAAAACAGTCTGCTATATGTTTAGAGGGATTTAGTTCCACATCTGGTTTCCCAGCAGAAGCTGGAGGGGAAGCCTTAACTTTTCATTGTACTCACATCTTCATTTTACTATATCCTGATAGATCCTACCTTTGAACTATTAGGATGTTAAACCACTCTGTTGGATGAAGTACTTTGCTCTTCATTCAGTTTATTTTTTTTAAAAACTGAGGGGCACCTGGGTAGCTCAGATGGTTAAGGGTCCGACTTCGGCTCAAGTCATGATCTCACAGTTTGGGAGTTTGAGCCCCTGCGTCAGGTTCTGCACTGACAGCGAGGAGCCTGGAGCCTGCTTCAAGATCTGTGTCTCCCTCTCTCTCTGCCCCTCCTCCCTCACACTGTCTCTCTGTCTCTCTTTCTCTCTCAAAAATAAATAAACATTAGAAAAAAATTAGACAGCGGGTGCCTGGGTGGCTTGGTTGGTTAAGTGTCCGACTTCAGCTCAGGTCATGATCTCACGGTTGGTGGGTTCAAGCCCTTCATCGGGCTCTGTGCTGACAGCTCAGAGCCTGGAGCCTGTTTCGGATTCTGTGTCTCCTTCTCTCTCTGCCCCTCCCCAACTCATGCTCTGTCTCTCTCTGTCTCAAAAATGAATAAACTACAAACAAAAAATTTCAAAAAAAGAAAGAAAAAATTTAGACAGCTATGGGGTACTTTTTCATAGCTCATTTTTGTTACCATAACCACATCTTTTCATCCGCAGTGATCTAGCACATATTTAAGAGAGTTTGCCCTTCCAAGAAAAAAAATTATACATTACTAAATCTGTTCTTATAACTGTCTTAGAGGAAGAAAAATATTACCGTCTTTCATTTTCATTTCAGAGCACTTTATAAGGAGCCTGTGAACATCAAAAGGCATTTATTGTTAGCCTTCAATTCACTCTTGAAAGACATACCCATTAGAGCTATGACAATATTGGCAATTTTGGATAGCTGACAGATTGGACACCCTTTCCTAAAAGAGATACAGTGGCTGACAATCAAGTTCAAGGCTCCAAGAACCTTGTAACATCAACTCTTTAAGCCAAAGAGCAGAAGCAAAGACCTGAGTAACTTAAAAGAAAACCTACACAGAAAATATATTAGTGTTCAGGTAAATGACTCTCTAAAAACTTTTTAAACCTGGGGTTCTAAAAGGTTTTGTAAAATGTTTCTCAATTTTCACTTCATTCCTCAAACTCCAAATTATATGTGTTGAGCCATTATAGCTGATTCATGGATTTCTCTTTTCAAATTTTCTAAAAGGAGTACACAGAAGTTGAACTTATAAAAGCCCTACTACCTAATCATGATTCAATGTATATCTGTAACTCTAAACCTTTGTGATGGTATCCATTTTTCATTGTCTGTGGCCCCTTTTTAGGCATTAGCATTATATTCTTTAGGTAATAATATAGTATTATAAATAACAATATATTATTATATTTAATATGATATATATTATACACTATATAAATACAATAGATTATTACAATCTACATTTTAGACAATGTCAAGTTTGTCTAATATGTAAATTAAGAACATAGTTTCCTATTTCCATGTACAAAGAAATTTATGTGACACAACTGAAAAAAGGAGACTCAATTTCATTTTTAGTATTATATTACTAGGTAAATTATTTCTACTCCTTTATTGCTTTTCTCATTCTTAACTTCATCTTTCCCTCTGTCCTTAACTTTCTATTTAAAGCCTCACACAAAGGAGCATGTTATGAGCTTTGCTGTGGCACCCTGGACCTGTCAGCAGGGGCAGCTACAAGCAAAAGCGGAATGAAATGTCTTTCACTAATGAAAACTGGGTAGTGGCATTTTTTCAATTACTACATAATCCTTAGTACTATTAAGTTCCCAGGAAGGCTTTTGGGGATGTATTAAGCATGGCATTGGGCTTAGATATGCAAGTTTAGTTTTAGGAGCTGGGGCAAAACCATATTGCTCCTGCACAACAGAAGTATAAGTAATTTAAAGATAGAGAAAGGGGGATCCAGGAATAGAAGAAAACATGTAGAGAAGCTTAGGGGGAGATGGGTCAAAGAAAGAAACCTCCAGTGTTGGCAAACTAAGACAGCACTTTGTAAACAAGAATGTTCAGTAGGGATATTCAGGTGGTTTGATGTGGGATATGCAAAGTATCCTCCATACCCACCTCACTTCATCTCTCCTTCAGTAAAAAGAAATTATATATAATTTTTTACTTAAAAAATATGTATTATATATAAATTATACATATATATTGTAAAATTTTACTGAGTAAAATCTATTGCTCATTCACTTTTCATGAAA
The DNA here is from genome assembly GCF_003009895.1 of Hyaena hyaena. Classification (NCBI taxonomy): domain Eukaryota; kingdom Metazoa; phylum Chordata; class Mammalia; order Carnivora; family Hyaenidae; genus Hyaena; species Hyaena hyaena. The sequence continues at coordinate 58,089 of NW_024080843.1, read as the reverse complement.
GTGTACTCTATCAGAGTGAAAGCTGAGGTCTATGGCTGTGGGTTGGCCTTGGACAAAAACAGACAGATGTTCTGTACATGTAAAAGACTGAGGGACAACTTTTCTTGTTACCCAAGAAAAGCCCAGGCTATGACTCCTGGATTTAATCCACATAGCCACCTGCTTCCTGTGTGTCTTAAGACCAGTCACTGAATCTCTCTGGTCCTGCATTTTCACCACTGTAAAATGAGGTATTGATAACAGACTTTGGGGTGGTTGTGAGGATTAGGGCTAATATGTATAAAATACTCACTATATGGAAGTTACCCTTTTGTTGATTTTTTTTTTTCAATTTTTGGTGTAGCTGCTAAAAACCCTGGTGAAGTCTATGACTCAAAATAAATTAAAAAAAAACCATAAAACAAAAGCAAAACCTTTGAAGTGTATGGTCTCCATACATGTGTTATTTTTTTTTCCTGAGTCAAACTAACTTATATTTTCTGTATTCCTAATTGTTTACTTGTCATCTATATCTATTGTATTGTATTACAACCTACATCAAAGCCCTTGTGAAAAGTGGTGTTACATAGTGTTTTTCTGCCTCTTATGCTCCCAGTTTCCCCGTACTGAATTGTAGGACAGGATGAGTCTGAGAATTTTCTTCCACTTCAGATACTGCTGCTATTGCTTACAGTTTTATGGAGTTGTCTGACCAATAATTGGACTGACCTTGGCATTATCAAAACCTGCCCTGCACTCTTTTGCCTTGTCCCCTTTGTCAGAAAAAGGTGAGTCCAATCTGGGATTAGCAGTGGAGCATGTCTTAGAAACCTGGTCTTATCTTCTTTGTCATTACGTCATTGCCATCTTAGCTGACCAGACCCAACAATCATATTCCTGCCCAAATGTCTGTCCATCCATAGGTGGCAAGAAAAAAACTAAGCAAGGGACAGATAACGTTCCCATTTGACACCTGAGGGAAGAGAGGCCCAAAGATGCCAGTGATCAGCCCAGAGCCTTCATCAACACAAAACTGGAATTAAAACCAGGCCAACCACTTTCCTGCATCCTGAACACTAGAGAATGTGACCTCTTAACACATGCTGATTAGTCAAGCAGTCTATAGCTTGTCAGTACATCAAAGCATGGGCAGATTTACTTGATCCTGCTGAAGATTATAAAGAGACAATTTGCAGATAATAGCTTCTACTGGCAGAGCTTATGCGGAGGGCAGGGCTCCTCTCCCACCCTGCAAGGACTGGGGCTGCACAAGCCTCATGTCCACTTTTGGGTTCTATTGCTCATCCATGAAAACACTGAAACCTCAGTACCTTTAGTGTCATAAAAATGTAGTGCCTAGTTCCTAACACCAATTCCAAGGAACTTTTAATTTCACATAAAGGAAAACAAAACTTTAAAGTCAATATCAGATGCTTCAGAGTCCTAACAAATATGTCCCTTTTTTTTTCTTTCCTCTGATAACTTCTTCACTTGATCTTAACCAAAAGGCCGAGAAGCGATAATGATAACTTCTTAAGACATCACAGAGATCCAGATTTCTAAACTTTCTAGGAGTGCTTTTTTGTTTGTTTGTTCATTTTTTGTTTTGGCTTAACAAAGAGTAAAGTGTGTAATATACCAGTTGCTATGTCTAGGAATACGGGGACTGCAAACAAAAGGTTTGAGAAGGTTCCCCTTGCCCCAGTGATTAGGTAGGAAATATCTAGCTCTCCAGTACCGCCAAATGCAGTTGCTTACAGAAAATGCTTCTACCCATTTTGAGGGAGAAAGGAAACATTTACTGCTCCACTAACTAAAGCTTTGGAACAGTTTTTCTTTGATAAACTGAGCAAGAAGGAATCTTAGCTGATTTTCAGTCCTAATTATCTATTCCTTAACATGTTTTTACAGTCTTTACAACTACACCAAGATGAAATATCTCTAGCTTTTACCCAAAGTACTTAAAGATAACACAAAGAGAAATTTGGCAAAATGCTTACAAGATTGAGTAGACATGAAACTAGTCAGCAAAAGATGAAGTATTAATGCCCAGGTACTAACTTGGATTAGCAATAAAACAACAGTGACACTGATAAATAATAAATTTTTTCTTTTAAGAGCTAAAAAAAATGCAACTATTTAAATTTAACAGCAAGCTTAATTTATATAAAAGGGAATGAAATCAATACTATCAGAAAAAAAATTGCATAACTGGTATAATAAATTACATCTCTTAAATAACAGATCTTTATTTTGTGCTTGTCTATCAAGTAAGATTTAATACATAAGGCAATGATCACAACGGCACTATAAAGATAATCTAGAACATCATGTCCATGCAGACATCACAACAATCCAACTTGTTTTCACAGGAAGAAACCACACTTTGATCCATCAAGAAGGGCACCAATTAGTTTTACTCTTCTCCCTCGCACGCACCACTCAGGTTTTAATCATATGTTGTGTAGCAACAGTTGTAAATTATGGGTAACAACAACCTTGGAACTTCAATACCAATATAAACCAATACCCCACTGCCACCTTCCTGGCAGTTTGCCATGTGTGCTATTTTAAAGTTAGGCATTAGGAGGCAGCAAATGGTTCAAAACCACAGGCAAAGATAAATGTTGTAGGAAGTTGGAAAAGAGACCTAAAGCTGCAAAGGCAGAGAAAACAGACTTTGTCTTAAACACAAACTTCCAAGGATTTAGATTTGTTATGAGGAACAGGTAGAAGGAAAAAGTGTTCGGCCCTGTAGAGAGCTTTGTAAAACTATCCCATTCCCCATTTCAGGATCTAAAAAAAAAAAAATGTTGATGGTCACCTTAAGGGTTAAACAACATAGGTCTTGGTTTCATTTAATCTTGTTTTGTTTCTTAGTTCCAGAAACAAAGGTCTCCTGGTTGCCTACATGGAATTCTCAGGTCACACTTGCTTTGGCACTGCCCATGCTAATGCATATGCTTGTTCAAGCCATTACAGAGACATTAGAACTGATTCTGCCCTATATCCCTTCATTCTAAGGCATTTACATATTTAAAGCATGCACCATAGTTACTTAGAAATGCGAATGCTCTATCTACATTTAAAAAAATACTTGTGACATATACTCTAATTCAAAGAATTATGTCTTCACATAAAACATGTCTGTCTTATATTTAGGAAGCTGAAAACGGACTTTTCATTTCCCTAAAGGGAGTAAATATATCTAAACGAAGCATTGTTATCTTAGTTATAATGCTTGGCTGAATTATGAGACGTGTAGCTTAAATTACCTTAAATATTGCTTGATTGGTTTGTAATACCAAAACAACTCTTGCCTCTCTCTGGATATTTATTTTGAAGAAATATGTTCATATAATTTATAGAAGAATTTTATTTCAAGCACAAATAGAAAAGTCCTTAAAAATATGACTGTTAGAAGTCAAAACTATAAATATGTGAAGAAGATTGTGTGGTACATGGAACAAGAAAACTTAACATCTTCAAGGATAGTTCCCTACAATTTTTGCATTGTTTCTTAAATTGTTGCACTAAGAATGCATACATTATGTGCCACACAATACATAGCTATCAGAATATACAGGATAGAGCACAGAGAAAACCACATTCAGTGTGACGATAGCAATATTGTAAAAAACAGTTAAATCAAACCAAAAGTAATTCCTATCAAAAAATGCAAATGCTACACAAACCATATTTTCCTGCTAGGCATGCGTGATGATTCCAAATCCCTCCAATAACCAAATTTCAGCTTTATTACAACTGACTCTTAATAGGAATTAAAGAAAATATCACACATTACTTACTGTTTTTGAGGTTTCTCTGCTATCCTTGTGAAGTCAAAGGGCTGAAGAAGAATCACTTCCCTGAGGAAATCTAGCAGGCAAAAAGAGGGAAGATGGCAAGTATTAGTTGTCTGAAATATTAACATCTTCAGGTTTTCTTGAGGCACTTCCCAAAAGATCCCAAAGCAAAGAAGAAAAAGGAAAAGTTGGAGAAAAACATCACACACATCCCAAGCCGACTTTCTCCACAAACCCATGCAGCTCCAAACTTTAAAGGCTCAAATTGTTGAGCATCCTGATTGAGCAAATATCCAACTTCGGTATCACTGGTTACGTACACAATTTCAGTAAGACGAATGCATCTCCAAAATTATGGTTACTTTAATGTATTATCCAGATTTTCCCCCTGTTTCTCTCCCTTTCTCCCTTTTCCATTCACATTTTTCTTCCTATAAAATGCACATAGGTCTGTTCTTCCTTGTACCCCAGTCAGGCCTGGCTTTGAAATGCATTTCAATCTCTCAACACAGACTGCTTTCATTGCATTTAGAGTCCCACTAAGGCCCAGCTTTAAAAGCTACTGATTCTTTTTTTCTTTAGCCTTCCTCACAAAGGAAGGGTATTTTGTAAATTACCAGCTCGTTCAGATCAACAAAAGGTACTTTCATAGAAAGCCCCATTTGATTTTGCTCAAATTTGATTACAAGGATGGAGAAAAGGAAAGGAAGTCAAAAAGAAAAACCCCAGATGGCTTTTTCATTCATCTCAGTGAATGAGCTTTATCTGTGCCTTTTGAAACTGTAGCAGTGGAAAAGCATTTCTGTTGGCTTAAAAAACTTGACAAAAATTATTGGTTTGCCATTTCTCATGTAACAGCCATTGGGAACTGGATGAAAAGACTTTTTCATGGGATCGCCTGCTTGGATCAAAATAATGGAGATTAGGTATTTCATTATAAATTACAGTGGGAGATAGAGCAGGCTGTCATATTAATAGCAACCTGCTCATGGCCTTCAATGGTAGCTATTCTCCTAGACAAAGGACCAAGGGGGTTGTCTATTGAACTTGTACTTTAGGCCTGATCAATTTTCTATCATCAAGGCAAAAGGTGAGATGACTAACAAAGGAATTCACACATGAGTGACCTCATAAGCCTACAGATAAAACAGCTTAAAGAAGCAAAATACATCCTGAAATTATGGATGATAAACTATATAAAGAAGAAGAAGACAGAGTATGAGAGCGGGAAAGGAAAGAGCAATGGTCTATAATTCTCCTCTCTCTTCTTGGCCAAATGGACACATTAAAAGCTACTTGTTTTCAGCTGCAGATAATTGCAGCGTTTGGTTTGCAGTGGTCGGCTTTAAATCCTTCAGCCCATTTTTTTTTTCCCTCAGCACAGCTCCAGTCATTTCACTCGCTATTAACAACGGCATTGTGTTCAAGACAAAGCTTCTACCAAGAGTCACACTTGAAAATAAAAACTAAAAAGAATCACAAGCAACACGGACTTCAAGATATTACACAGTAGAATGTGTGTTCGTTATATGCTTCAGGTTACCAGCCTCTCGCTTGCCTCTCCTGCACTTTCTTGGAATCTAAAGCATTTCAAAAGACTAAGCTGTACCTGAGACTAAAAGACACAGAATCTTAACGAAGCATAATGAAACATGCAATTCAATGAAGATTCTTTCAGAAGAGAGTGACGATAAAATACTAATCCAAAGCACTGTGCAGGACAGGTGATTAATTTTCATCCAATCACAAGGAATAATTTAGATTCCAAATTGAAGTTGTCCAAATCACTGAAGAAACTGCTAAAATTTTTCTTCTCTGTTACATCTCCATGGAATTTTCTTCAATCTTCCTTCAAAAAAATAATTGGGATTTCTGCCCTCTAGCCTTATTGTTCCTTGAATTCAGGATGGTAATAGAGAATTTATGTTCCAGAGATAAAACCCAGGCTACCAAAGGTTGCTATTACCTGGAGATGTGGATACAGTGGAAGACTTTCTGCATACTATGTAAAGATAATGCAAAATAAACAAAAAACAAAAAACAAAAACAAACATGTGAACAGGATACAGTTTTAGTGTGTTGCATTTTTTAAAGCCAAAGAGTAGTGTAAGATTATTAATGTAAAAGGACTTCCAATTGCCTAAAAGCTTGAGAAAATACCATAAATATCACTCATGACAGCAGTTGTCAAAATAAGGCTATATCTGAAAGGCACTCTTGACAGCAGTAATGACCCCCAGGTCTTGGGCACAAGCAGCCTTAGTACACACTCACATAGTTAGCAGTGATGACATAAGGAATCCAGTCATTTATATGTAGTTCAATAAAACAGAATATAGTATAATCTGAGGTATATATACAAATGACTCTATGTTTGTATAAAATTGTACTTATTTTATTTTTTAGAAGAATCCTGGTTCCCTCAACTATTTTAACTATTCAAAGAGACCCCAAGTTCAAAGTTAGTAAAGATAAATTATACAACATTGGTGGAAGCCAGTGTAAGGAAATCTCTTCCCACTATTGGTGTAAATGTGGATGGGTGTCAATTTTCCAGAGGGTAAATGGATAGCATTCTTCAAAAGTTTGAAAGCAGGGCCCCTGGATGGCTCAGGAGTTTGAGAGTCAGACTCTTGATTTCGGCTCAGGTCATGATCCCAGGGTGGTGGGATTGAGCCCCATGTTGGGCTCCATGCTCTGCTTAAGATTCTCTCTCCCTCTCCCCTTCTTCCTCTCTCCCCAGATTGTGCTCTTTCTCTTAAAAAAAAAAGTTTGAAAGCCTTCATAACTCTTGACCTAGTTATTCCACATCTAGGAATCTTCTCAGGAGAAACTATCAAAAATGCAGATAAAGAGTTTTTTCCATGAAGATACTCATACAGTGAGTCAGACAGTAACAGGATAGTAGCTAGGGCTACAAGTTTTGGAGCAAGTAGCTGAGTTCCAACTACAACTTGACCAACTTCCGTTACAACCTTATAACTTTGGTAATTAACCTCCCTGTCTCAGTTTTTTCACCTGTAAAATGTGGGTCTCAAAAGTGTGTTATGAGAATTAAAAGAGTTAATATATACAGAGCACTTAAAAACTGACTGCCACATAGTAAGTAGTGAACAAGTATTAGATATTATTATTGCTCTTAATGCCCCAAATCTGGAAAACTGTTAACTAAATTGTGATAAATACAATAGAATGCAATATGCCCATTAGAGATTGTTTCTTAATAACATCCAACAGCACTTATACTTAGTAAAAATTCAGTATTCAAAAATCTCTATATTATGTAACATCAAATATATCTATACCATATATATCATATATCATATATATGTGCATTAAAAGTGGCAATAGTATTTATCCCTGAATAATGTAGAACTAGGAGGAGCCCCAAAAAGCATGCAGCATTTATCTAAAATAGGTAGGCTAGGCTATGGGGAAAGTCAGAATCTATACCGAAGTTCACCTTAGTGCTCAACCCTAAGATCTGGAAATGAGATGTGCTTCAATAATTGGAAAGTAAGCTCTAAAATGCAAAAGAGTAAAATCTAAGCATAATAGATCCACAAAATTCCCACCCAAAGAAGCTGTCAGTATGTGGGTTACCAAAGGCATCTGATGACAGGGGAATACAGCAAAATGACTCAGGCATGAACTTGGGAAGATACACACATGCCAACATACACAGGACATGTGTAACACAAACAGCTTTGATTCACTTGGGGCAAAGGACAGCCAAGGAATCATAAACATAAACAGTTACAACAATAGGGCCAGAGAGTAGTGACCTAATCAATTGTACCAGCAGCTAAACATAGAGAAAGGATACCCAATGGGAAGGTCTAGAAAAGGGAGTAAGGCTAAAAAGTAGGCATTTGTTGCTTTCCCTCCTCCTAACCACAGGGAGCTAGAACCTAAATATAGGAAGAGTAGAATCCCTGCTCCTTTAGTCAGGACTGAACAAGGGGACGGGGGAAGGACAGGGAAATGGGGAAGTGTAGTGTTTATTTGAGCTTTGCTAGTCTTTAGTAACTAAAAGTGACTGGAAAATTACCAGAACCTCCTAAGATATTATTAAGTCAGGAATGTGATAGAGAATAGCTGAAGGTGAAAAAAACTTCAGATTACTCAGTACATGGCTTACATGTGTATTATGCCTTTGCTGCAAGAAAAAGTGTCAAAGCTAAGGGCTTGGCTTTTCAAGAAACTTCAGTTAATAAGAAGTAATGTTTAAGAATATGGAAATGCCATATGATCCAACAATTCTACTTCTGGATGTATACCCAAAAAGAACTGAAAGCAGGGACTCAGACAAATATTTGTCCATTTCATGTCTAGAGCAGCATTATTCACAATGACCAAAAAGTATAAGCCACTCCAGTGTCCATAGACAGATGAAGAGATAAACAGGTTGTGGCATATTCAATGGAATGGAGTATTATTCAGCCTTTAAAAGGAAATTCTGATAATGCTACAACATGGATGAATCTTGAAGATATTATGCTTAATGAAATAAGCCAGACACAAAAGGACATATACTATATGATTCCACTTACATGAGGTATTTAGAGTAGCCAAACTCACAAAGAGAGAGAGTAGAATGGTGGTTGCCAGAGGCTGGGGTAGAGGGAGAATTTGGAGTTATTGTTTAATGGGTCCAGAGGGCCAGTTTTGCAAGACAGAATGAGTTCTGAAGATGGACAGTGGTGATAACTGTACAACAAAGTGAATGTACATAAAGCCACTGAACTGTATACATTAAAATAGTAAATTTTATGTTATGTATATTTTACCGTAATTTTAAAAAGTAATATGGGTAAATAAGAATATTAAATTGTTCCTTCCTGAACTCTAGTCTTTTATTATCATCCAATGGCAGGGAGAGGAGAAAGAAAAGGAAAGAAAGGGGAATAGGAAGGGAGATAGAGTAAAAGAGAGAGAAACAGAGAAAGAGAGGGGAGAGGGAATAAAGAAGGCCTGCTATGCACAGTCAGTTGTGCAATCTGTATACTTCATCCAGAAGCCACAGTGGGGAAAAAGAGGGTAGAATCCAGCCAGAAGTTATGATGAACAAATTGTATGTCCTGGGACTAGACTTGAACAGCTGGGAGAAAGGGTGCAATTTTGTAACTTATCCACCCAGAAAGAACATCTTTTATTAATCTGCACAATGGCACTGTATGGGTTGAGGCCTTGGAAGGGAGCCAGACTGGTATGGGACAGATTAAGAATAATCATTTAGATTGAGTGACAGAGTGGGCTATGTGCTCTTTTTTTTAAGTTTTACTTTTTATTTACTTTTGAGAAAGAGTGTGCAAGTGGGGGAGGGGCAGAGAGAGAGAGGAAGAGAAAGAGAATCCCAAGCAGGCTCCACACTGTCAGTGCAGAGCCTGATGGGAGGCTGACTCGGGGCTCGAACTCATGAACCATGAGCCTGTTTCATGCTCTTTATAAATGAGTTGGCCACCAATTCCCTGGGATAACCTTCTGCTTGACAGTTTCATCACTGTCCTCTTCACATGCTCTTTCCTGCTGTCAATACAACAGCACTACATCACACACCAAAGCATATAATATGAATAAAATAATATGTAACATATAATTTGGCTTCTCTAAATGAGACAACATGAATTGACTCCAGGTCTAAAACACGTGCTCTTCACTTTTCAGAACTATAGGGAACATTGTTCTTACAACCAATTCTCTGTGGATGGTATTTAAAATTTACATTCCCAACCCTGACTTTCCACCCAAATTAATGCCATACTTCAAGTTAAGCTACAGGACATTTTTTAACATATCCAAAATATCTCTTTGCCCTATCCCATCAGAAAACAGTTTCCTTTCCTAACTTCTCTGATTCTGTTCATGTTTGACCCAAAGTGCCCAGGCACACAACATTGGCAATATATTTTAATCTTAACTTTCTTTTGTGCCTTACAGTCAATCATGTGGGTCCATTTTCTCCTTGATATATGATATCCAAACATTCCAGGCCTTTCCTAAAGTCATATATAGTTCTGAAAATGTAATAGTTTCTCAGTGCTCTTTAATTGGTACTCTTGTCTTCTCTCTCTATGGCCTCATTCAGGAAGAGCAGTAATTCCCTTGATTAATTCTGTCAATTTGCTCACTCATCTTTCTTGAAACTCTCCCTCTATGGCTTCTTGGACTCCAATCACTTACTTAGGGAAGTAATTCTTAGGGAATTATTCTCCAGTTCCTTCCATTCCATGTTCCTGACTCCACCAACTTGAATGAGAACTCTCCCTCATCCCCGAAAAACTCTTTGATTTAATCCTCTTCATACCACACATCCCTGGCCACCTCTCTCTCTTCAGGATCACCTATGATGTGTCTGCTAATGACTCCCAGATGCACTCTCCAGCACCAGTCCTAAAGCTAGCTCAAGTTCAAGTTGTTTTCCACAACTCTTCAGGGAATGAGGGAGCAAGTGAGAGAGTGAGAGTGGGAGAGAAGGGGAGAGGGAAAGAGGAATACGGAAAGAGAGAGAGAGAAGAGAGAGTGTTTGAGCCCAAACAAGAATTCTTCCCTTTCTATAGTGGTAAAAAGCAACACTCAGTGTCTCCAGCAACAAATGCCCATCCTTCTTGGTTCTTCTGTCTCAGCCTCTAATTAATTACCAAAACCTTTGAATTACATCTTGCAAATTTCTCTATGGTTTCTCCCTTTCTTCCCAAGCACACTCCTATTATTCTAATTAGGATTTGAAGCAGCTCTGATTTAAGGAATTATAGTAACCTCGAAATTAGGCTCCCTCCCTAACCTTCAAAATTCATCCTCTACCTGACCATACAATAATGTTTTTAAAAGAAACATCTACTTGGGGCGCCTGGGTGGCTTAGTCGGTTAAGCGTCCGACTTTCACTTAGGTCATGATCTCGCGGTTTGTGGGTTTGAGCCCCGCGTCGGGCTCTGTGCTGACTGCCAGCTCAGACCCTGGAGCCTGTTTCAGTCTGTGACTCCCTCTCTCTCTGACCCTCCCCTGCTCACGCTCTCTCTCTCTCCTAGAAATAAGTAAAAAAAAATAAATTAATTAAAAAAATAAAAAAATAAAAATTAAAAAAAAAAAGAAACATCTACCCATGTCACTACTCTGATTAAGCCTTTTAATAGTACCCCATGCTATAGACCCTTGCTAACCAAAATGCATCACCTGGAACCTTATTAGAAATGGAAAAAATGGGAAAACAAAAAAGAAAGAGGAAGGAAGGAAGGAAGGAAGGAAGGAAGGAAGGAAGGAAAGAGGTGCAGAAACCAAGACCCTTACTCCAGGTCTACTGAATCAGATCTACATCTTAACAAGATCTCCAGGTGATTCATATGTCCATTCAACTTTGAGAAGCATTGGTCTAAAAAATAAAGTACTATTATAGCTTCACCCATAGCCCTTCAAAAACTTAACAAACTGGTGCTCATCCATCTTCCCAATGTCAGCTTCAGCCCCTTCCCCTCCACACCACCTTTCCTGCCTCGAGGCCTTTGTACAAGCTATTCATTGCCCAGAACACCCTTCTCTACTTCACCTTGTGATATCTGACTCATCTCTTAAGTCTTAGCCAAAATGTCACATCTATCAAGATCCCGAGTTTTATTTCAAGAGAATAAAAAAGAATAGGCAATGCTGGAATTCAGTATCTGTACTAAACGTAAGTATTTTTATGAATTTTTTTCAATTTTATGTGTATAGATGCATATTGGTGATGATCTATAGTGCATTTCTTACTATAGATAAAAAGCAAAAAATGTCTTCTCTAAGTTCAGAGGTTTTGTCAGAAGGGCTTCAGAGTTTTGCCATGTGTGCATGCATCTTTATAAAACTGACTGGATTTTGGGGCGCCTGGGTGGCTTAGTCGGTTAAGCGTCCGACTTTCACCTAGGTCATGATCTCGCGGTTTGTGGGTTTGAGCCCCGCGTCGGGCTCTGTGCTGACTGCCAGCTCAGATTCTGGAGCCTGTTTCAGTCTGTGACTCCCTCTCTCTCTGACCCTCCCCTGCTCACGCTGTCTCTCTCTCTCTCTCCTAGAAAAAAAAAAAAACAAAAAAAACAACTGACTGGATTTTATAAAAGTATATTTTTGTATGTCTGTTTCCCCCAGACTATGGTTTCCTTCAGGGTGGGAGCTATGACTTATCCATCTTTGAAAATCCAAATCCTAGTACAATCAATGTTTATTAAATGAATGAATGAATAAATGAATAACACCATTAAGGAAATAAGTCCATTATTGTTCAAGGAAAGATCAATAGTTTCTGGGGTTGAGGCAAGGAGTAACAAAGGGGACAAAAGTCACACCTTTGGGAAGTGGTCAGGGTCCAAGAAAAGGCTGTGAGCTTCAGCTAAACAGATTTCAATTCTGAATCCCTACCTTGTCCCTTATGACTGTGTCACCTTGAACAACTTACCTAACCTCATAGAGTCTCAACTTTCTCCTCTGAAAAATGATTATATTATATATTCAATTTTCCAGGTGAGATAATGTTACATGAAGTGCTAACCACATTCTGTAGGATACAGTAAGTGCTCTGTAATTCTGTATTGGTATAAGAATTAAATATGATAATATCTACCATACATCTGTTATACTGTAGGCATTCACAAACAGTAATGATTGTAGCTGGGCAATATATTGGTAGTTTTAATATGGCAGAATAACTTACTGAAAATAATTAATAAAATAGTCTCATTTTACACAATAATTGTAAGTAATTATTTGTTTGTATAAATTTATATAAATATTTATGTAAAGAATAAATAAAATAATTTCTTATTTTAATTTGGGAGGAAAAATGGGACACTCATCCTCAATAGGAGAGTACCTTACTCTATTTACTTTCTCTATAGTACATATAACTTTTAGCTATTATGTAATCCTTACTTGCATGTTATGTTTATTATTTAGCATCAGTTTCCTCAGCCAGAATATAGGCTATGAAGGCAGAAATACTGTCTGCATTGGTTACTAAGCACCTAAAAATAGTCCCTGACAGAGAGTAGGAGAATAAGCACTATATAATTATTTGCTGAACACACGAATTAACAGCTAAGCCTTTATGTCCTTCAAATATAGACTTGCCTTGGTCTGAAGTGGAGTTAAGAGTCTTCTCTGGTGAAAAAGAAAAGACCCATAGGGAACTGGCTACTGCCAAGCCCACCATACACAGTCCTTTGTTTTAAAAACCTTTGGCCTATAGATATCATGCTAGAGTGTTTTCATAAGAAAAACACAAAGGCTGGGGAAATCCATGGTGGAGGAGGAAAAGCAGCCTCATTTCCATAAGTTTAGATTTCCCAAATTGAGAGTAGAGACTGAGTTGTGAATGAACCGAATGCATCTGAGATGGCAGAACTTCAGAAGGTGTAGCCCCAGACTCTACTAAAAGGCAACACTGTCTATCCAGCAATAGACATCCAAAAATGCACCTGTGTTTCCTCTGAGGCTTACTCGCACAAGTTAAAAAGGCTTTCCATTCAGAAAGGGAAAATTCTGCTTCACATTTAATTGAAATGTTTTTAATGTTATTTTTGAGAGCAAGAGTGAGAGAGAGCATGAGCGGGGGGGGAGCAGACACAGAATCCAAAGTAGGTTCCAGGCTACGAGCTGTCAGCACAAAGCCCTATGCAGGACTCGAACCCATGAACCATGAGATCATGACCTGAGATAAAGTCGGACATTGAACCAACTGAGCCACCCAAATGCCTCTATTTCACATTTAATTTAATGTCACACACAGAATATAGACAAAATGAAATGTCTTAAGAAAAGAGGTCCAAATTATTTAAACTAGGAACCAGTGAAAGAAGTAGAGATATTTAACCTGCACTAGAGGGACCCCTCGAGGACTCTACAGAGATGCAGATCCAGATATGGACATCGACTGTGATAGAAGTGTGAAGGCAGACATGGAGGTAGTTGTGGATGTAGATGTGGGTACAGATGCAGACACATCTTCTCTCATGGAGAAGGGCAATGGATTTTGCCTACGTAGCTCCTTGGGTCAAACTGAAATTAATGAACAAAAGCTACAGAGAAAAATTTCGTATCAACATTTTAAAAAGTTTCTAATATTAACATGGCCCAGAAATGGAATGAAATCATTTAGGGGTTACTCCATAATACTTGTAGTGTTCAGACAGAAACTGAACTAGTGTTTGGGCTGAAGGTTATAAAGAGAACACAGTATTGTTTCAGTTTATCTAGATGTGGGTCAAGAAATGCAAAGGGCCTACCTGCAAAAAAAGTTAGCCTGCCACAGTTTCATGAATGGTTGTTAAATAAGAAATGCCTTTTATACTTCTCTTTTCTCTGTGGTAAGGATCTCAGTGGTGTCTTCTATTCTTTTCTCAAGCCCAGGGAGTATCCTTGTGATTGTGGCTTTAAATTCCCCATCAGGCATGTTACTTATATCTATTTCACTCAGATTTTTGGCTGTATGGAAGTGCCAAATCACTATATTGCACACCTGAAACTTGTATTGCACTGTATGTTAACTGGAATTTAAATAAAAACTTAAAAAAAAAAAAGCCTACTAAGATGGAGGTTCCTTCAAAAATTAAAAATAGAAACCCACATAATTCAGTAATTCCACTACTGAGTATTGATCCAAAGAAAACAAAAACACTAACTTGAAACTATATATGCATCCTCATATTTATTGCAGCATCATTTACAATAGCTAAGATACAGAAGCAACTTAAGTGTCCAATTGATAGATTAGTAGATAGAGATGTGTAATGGAATATCACTCACCCATAAAAAGGAATGAGATCTCACCATTTGCAACAACATGGATGTACCTAGAGGGTATTATGCTAAGCAAAATAAGTCAGACAGAGAAATAAAAATACCATATGATTTCACTTATATGTGTAATCTAAAAAAGCAAAACAAATGAACAAACAAACCAATGAACCAAAACACAAATAAGACTCATTAAATACAGAGAACGAACTGGTAGTTTCCTGAGGGGAGGAGAAGGGAGGGTGAGTGAAATAGGTGAAGGGGATTAAGAGGTACAAACTTTCAGTTATAAAATAAAAGTCATGTGATTTCGGCTCAGGTCATGATCCCAGGGTCATGGATGGAGCCCAGCAACAGGCTCCACACTCAGTGTGGAGCTTAAGATTCTACTTAGGATGCTCTCTCTCCTTCTGCCCATTTCCTCTGCTTGCACATGCTCCCTCTCTCTCCCTCTCTTCTGAAGTAAAAATAAATAAATGAATAAAAATAAAAGTCACAGGGATGGCATGAACAGACACTTCTCCAAAGAGGACATCCAGATGGCCAACAGACACATGAAACGATGCTCAGCATCCCTCCTCATCAGGGAAATACAAATCAAAACCACACTGAGATACCACCTCACGCCAGTCAGAGTGGCTAAAATGAGCTAATCAGAGGACTCTAGATGCTGGCGAGGATGTGGAGAAACGGGCACCCTCCTACACTGTTGGTGGGAATGTAAACTGGTGCAGCCCCTCTGGAAAACAGTGTGGAGGTTCCTCAGGAAACTAACAGTAGAACTCCCCTATGACCCAGCAATAGCACTGCTAGGAATTTACCCAAGGGATACAGAAATGCTGAGGCATAGGAGCACATGGACCCCAATGTTCATAGCAGCACTCTCCACAATAGCTAAAACATGGAAAGAGCCTAAGTGTCCATCAGTGGACGAATGGATCAAGAAGATGTGGTTTATCTATACCATGGAATACTACATGGCAATGAGAAACAATGAAATCTGGCCATGTGTAGCAACATGGATGGACCTTGAGGGTGTTATGCTGAGCGAAATAAGTCAGGCAGAGAAGGACAAATATCATATGTTTGCACGTATAGGAGGATTAGGAGGAACTTGACGGAGGAACAAGGGGGAGAAGAAGGGCGGAAATGGTGGGGGAAAGGGAGAGAGGCAAACCATGAGAGACTCTTGAATGCTGACAAAAACTGAGGACTGATGGATATGGGGGGGAGGGGGGGATGGGCATGGAGGAGGATACCTGTGGGGATGAGCACTGAGTGTTATGTGGAAACTAATTTGACAATAAACTATTTGTAAAAATAAATAAATAAATAAATAAATAAATAAAAAGAAAAAGTCACAGGGATGGGGGTGGCTGGGTGGCTCAATCAGATAAGTGATCAATTCTTGGTTTCGGCTCAGGTCATGATCTCATGTTTCATCTGTTTGAGCTTTATGTCAAGCTCTGTGCTGACAGCATGGAGTCTGCTTGGGATTCTCTCTGCCTTCTCTCTCTCTCTGCCCCTCCCCCACTCATGCACCCATGCACTCTCTCTCTCTCTCTCTCTCTCAAAATAAATAAATACACATTTTTAAGAAAATCATGCAGATGATGAGGTGCCTGAGTGGTTCAGTTGGCTAAGCATCTGACCTGGTTTCAGCTCAGGTCATGATCTCATGGGTTCATGGGTTCATAAGTTCAAGCCCCATGCTGTCAGCGCAGTGCCTGCTTACAATTCTCTCTCTCCCTCTCTCTCTCTGCTATACACCCACCCTCTCAAAATAAATAAATAAAACTTTTTAAAAAATCATAGGGATAAAAAATAGAGCACACGGAATATAGTCAATAAGATTTTAATAACATTGTATGGTGAAAAATGGTTAACTATTTACCATGGTGAACATAGTGTAATGTGTAGAATTGTCAGATCACTATGCTGTACACCTGAAACTAATATAACATTGTATGTCAACTATACTTCAATATTTAAGTTTATATAAAAAGATAAGTGCCTACTAATGATAATAACAGAATAAGCAACTCATAGATGCTCTGCAATTCTGCTCAACTTCAGTTCTGAAGCAAAATTATTTAATGTTGTACGCCTTGAACACATTTAAATATTGACTAAGATGCTAGAAAAATATAAAGCTCCATTACTGATACTCCCTTAATAACAAACTGAAGTAATTTCAATATTTGTATTATTCTTGTTTAAAAGGATCTTGTCAAGGAAATAATATAAATAAAATTGAAATGGATGTGCTCTATCTACCAGAGAATAAAAATTTCAACAATTGCAAAAACATTAACTTATAAATACTTGATATGCTAATTAAAATCCCCTTATCAACCAGTAAAATAGGTCATATAGGATCTCTACTTGGTAGCATTTTCTTAGTCTAGTTTGGGATCCTTTGTGAATTTCAAAGAAATAAAACTGATTTCCTTGAAAATGTTACATAACTCAAACATTTAAGTTAATTTCGTAATCAGTCTGATTCAACAAACTGTCCCAATCAAAATTCAAAACACTTCGGGGGGCAAGATGGCGGAGAAGTAAGGAGCTCCGTACTTGCACTCGCGCCCATACATCACACAGAAAAGATCTGAAGCCATTGGAAACCTTACAAAACCTGAGAGATTGGGAGAAAAAAAGACGCAGAATTGACTGAGAGAGCCTTCTAACGTGAGTGCGAACCGGGGAAGATAAAATCGGCCGGGATCGGAGACTCCAGGGTGGGAGGCGATCCCCCTCTACCCTCTACGGGGAGTGAGAGGGGAAAAGGAGAGAGTCCGAAACAGAAAAACCTCCGCACGGGGGAGAAAAACCTCCGTTAGAAAGACCGTACTTGCCAAATACCTGCACACCAGGTCCCCTCGCGCCAACTGGTCCTGGGGGGTGCTGAGCAAACAAACTGCTTCTTTGTGCTGCTCCTGGAGGCTGGACTTCAGAGTGGTGGCGCGCCTGCCACCATTGTAGCTCCCGGGCGGCTGGGGCCCCTGAAAGAGCCGCGCAGACACCGAGCGTCCGCGCCCCTGGCTGGCTGGAACTCGAGAGGGAAGGCAAGGAACTAAAAACTGGGAAATTAGCCTGTGAGTTCGTGTTTCGGGTGACAAGCCATAGAGGGACCCGGTTTTCCTCACTCCAGTGGGCTTGGGCTCAGAACACCCTGCGGGCAAGGCCCCGCCCATGCGCGCCAGCCTCACCCAGAGAAGGAAGCAGCGATTCTGACTCCGCCCCCAGAGCTCGGCAGGGGGCCTGGAATTGCCCGAGGGGTTTGCCTGGGAAGCTGTGTCTAAGGCGACTTCAGCGGGGCGCGCGGACGGGGATTTGGAGATTGGAACTGGCCTGGGTTGAAGAGTGCAACCAACTTCGGCTGTGCCCCCGGTACGGAGAGTTTACACGCCCAAAAAAGCGAGGAGCAGCGCTTGCTTCAAGAAGGGACTGGAGCACCGTCACGCTCCTCCCCACAACCGCCGAGGCAGAGCTCCCGCCTGAGGCATTGGATCCCGCCACGCCCATCCCTGCATGAGAGGTGCCCTCCTCCCTTTTTTTTTTCCTTTTTTTTCTTTCCTTTTTTTTTCCTTTTTTCCCCTTTTTTTCT
>NW_024080843.1:0-38939 GCF_003009895.1 Hyaena hyaena | reverse complement strand
AGCAGCATCACTGAACAAGATTTTAGAATAATAATGGTAAAATTAATAGCTGGGCTTGAAAAAAACATAGGGGACATCAAAGAAACTATGGCTACAGACAGAATGGAAAATAAAAATAGGCACGAAGAATTAAAAAATGCGATAAATGAGATCCATAATAAATTAGAGGCCTCCAATGCACGGATTGAAGAGGCAGAAAGGAGAATAAGTGATTTAGAAGACACCATTATAGAAAAACAAGAAGCTGACAAAAAAAGAGACAAACTGATCCAGGAACAGGAAAGAAGAATTCGAGAGCTCAGCGATACGGTCAAACACAACAATCTCCGTATCATAGGAATCCCAGAAGAGAAAGAGAGAGGGAAAGGTGCTGAAGGAGTCCTGGAACAAATTATAGCAGAGAACTTCCCCGACCTGGGGAAGGAAGTAAATGTGGAAATACAAAATTCAAAACACTTCTATTTACATTAATGGCTATTAGTGACACCAATCAAGGCAGAGTTATTTAAGCAATGAAACAACTTTGGTATCAGAGCAAAATTAAATAGATTTAGAAACACAGATAGCTATATGCTATTATAGCTGTATATACTAATCCTACCTACATACATCTTAGATAAAGAGTATTTGCTAACAAGAATCAGGAGTTGTCAGTGCATGCATGATCTAGCATCTGCCCATCCCTACAAAACTATCTCTTAAAGCTCTTTCCCTTGACCACTTGCCTCTTGACACCCTGGTAATTTTTGTCTTCTTATAATACATAAATTTATGCTAGAGCCTCTGCCTAGAATGTTCTTCCTGCAGCTATTCTCATGTCCAACTCATTCTTATCCTACTAATTTCTCTTTGATGTCCACTTCTCAGAAAACCTTTCCTGGATATCCCAGCACCCATCCTGCCCCATATAACCTTGATGTTCTCCATCTCCCTCTCAGAATCTTTTATTTTTTAAATGTTTATTTATTTTTGAAAGAGGGAGACAGAGCGCAGGCAGGAAAGGGGCAGAGAGAGGGAGGGAGACAGAATCTGAAATAGGCTCCAGCCTCTGAGCTGTCAGCACAGGGCTGAACACAGGGCTAAAACCCATGTGCCATGAGATCATGACCTGAGCCAAAATCGGATGCTTAACCGACTGAGCCACCCAGGTGCCCCAACCCTCTCAGAATCTTGTTTGTCACCTTCATGGTACCTGTCTCAACTTAAAATTTACTATAGCTTATTTTTTTTTATTCTGTCTTCACTAGATTACAAATTCCATGGGGAAGGAACCATGTCTATCTCATTCAGTGGTATGCCCCCCAAACTCAACACAGGATTGAGAACTCAGTAGCAATTCAGTATACATACACTGAATGAATGAATAAATGAATGAATATAACAAAACTATAGCCATTCCTCAATTTCAACAGTGGATGAAAAATTTGTGTATGTGTGCACACACACACACTGAAATCTTATCTGAAGCTCTATACCACAAAATGATGCTGAGAAAGTAAAATATTATTTAAATTAATTCAACCAAATCATTGCTTCTGGCAGATAATGTAGCTCATAAAAATGAGTCACACCTCAAACTGAAAGCATGTTATTAGTTCTTCCTGGTCAAGTATAAATAGAAACACAAGTCCTACCTAGGGTTTGCCACTTACAGCAGGGGAGCCAGGTTAAAGAGAAGGCAAGGCCAGGAGATGGCAAGTGCCCCTACTCTGAGAGAGACATACATGAGATGACAGTCCTCACACTAAATGCTGATGATGACCTTGATAATGATGATGATGACAACAATGATGAGCAGCGTTTGTCAAGCACTTGCTGTGTGCCAGACACTGTTCTAAGTGCTTGGCATATACTAACTCCTTTAGCTCTTACAACAACCTTACAGCTATCACCACTTCACAGATGAGAATTTCCAAGGCTTCATCAATTAGAGCAAGCACTTGAATTTTCAAAAGGCCACACAGTTGGTATGAAGACTAAGAGCTGAGATTTAATCCTAGGTACTTTGATTCTAGATGCCGACATTTATTTCTATTAAAGAAAACCCAAAATATTCTGTTTGAATCTACTGCTAGACCAAACACTCATAGTCACGTAACCAAAACTTAAACTGTCCTGGCTTACCTGAAATGCTGACTCTGACCTGAAACAAAATTTAAGCTTTCTTCATGTCCTTACAGCATGACCTTTCAGCTTCCTAGACAATCAGCTATAAACAAGTTCATTATGCAAGGAAAAGGAGTGAGCTTTTAGTAACCAATCACAAGAAAAAACAATGTACTTACTCACTGTACTCATTGCAGTAACTACCGAAAGCCTAGTTCCAACCACTTTCTGTTAGCAGTTAGCTTCTTACTCAATAAAATATTCATATCAAGTAAAGCTCTCAGAATTTTCTTTTGACGTTTCTAAGTATATAAAAATATTTTAAGACTTCCCAAGAAGAAAGTGCACCTTATATGGTAATAAGCATAAAATGATGAAATAGGACCTGCCAGGATTTTGCAGCCAGAGGGGATGCTCATGCTTCTCATTGGGGAAATCCACACTGGTTCAGCTCCAATAACAGGTTATTTTTTTTTTACCAAAAGGATAAGAGTAACACTTTCCTCAGTATCTCAGAAGGACAGACCGCACAGAAATAGACCAAAATAAAGTATCAGATAGCCATAACAAAGAGTACTTGGATTAAGGGAGAGGGGAAGGAGAGAAAGAAGGTGAGAAAGAGGGAAAAGACATGCACTGCCATGCGAGTCAACAAGTTGGGCAGGCAGCAAACATTTTGCAAAACATCTCTAGAGAAAACTAAAGCCACCTTGGTAATACTACTTATAAAGATTTTGAATTCAGAGGAATTTAAGATAAATAGGAAGTACCAGGAAATAGTATTCTATTAGTTTTCTGTGGCTAGTGTCACACATTACCACAAATTTAGTGGCTCAAAACAACAGAAATTTATTCCCTACAGTTCTGGAGGCCAGAAATCTGAAATCAATATCACTGGACCCAAAACGAATTGTTGGCATAGCTGCATTCCCTCCAGAGATTCCAGTGGAGAATGCACTCCTTCCTTCTCCTAGTTTCTTGTGGCTGCCAGCATTTCTTGACTTGTGGCCACATCACTCTGATCACCTAAGGCCAGAATGGCGAATCTTGCTCTGTGTATATAAGACTTCTTCTGCCTCCCTTCTATAAAGATTAAGTGTTTCTCCTAATACTTTAAATTATGCTGGAAATTAAAGTCAGCATAATTACTGTAGTTTAATGCATAAAAGTTTTTTCTTAAATTAAATCTATTAACTGTATCTAATTTTATTCCATAATCTGTGTTCAATCAATCTTGAAAAAAAATCTTTGCTGCCTTTATGGAATTCTAGGTTGAAGTGCCTCTAATAAACTTATGCAGAAGAAAGAGAGGGCTTCTCTTTTCTATTTGATTAGAATCCCAGGGAAAATGCTCTCATAGGCCCACATAAGCAAGAATGACAGCTTGCTCTGATTGGAGCAGGGAAGAAGAACCTTCAATCTACTACTGCAAGAAGAAAGGAAGGTGTGCTGGGCAGATAAAAACCACAAAAGTCCACTGTACTCTATGCCAGACCACACACACGTATGATAATACAACCATCCCACATGTATACACACATACACACAGAAAAGTACTCACTCCTCCCACAAGAGCAACAGTCCAAAAAGCTGTGTCCTGTTTCTGCATCTAGCCAAAAGTTCAACATCAGAAAGTAATATAGACTTTCCTTCTTTGGATCCAGGCAGGTCTCCTCTTGACCTTGTACTCTTTAGCTCAGTGTCTAGCCCAGTGGTTAAAAGCATAGCACCAATCAGACTGCCTCAGCTGAAATCACGGCTCCACCTCTTAGTAGTGTGTGGAGTGGGACAAGTCACCCTACTGCTCTGTGTCTTAGTCTGCTAATTTATAAAATGCGGATACTGATGGTATCTACTTCATAGAGTTGTTTTAAGCATTTAATCAGAGAAAACGCATGAAACACAAAGTAGGCATTGAATAAGTGTTAGGTGCTGTGGTTATCATTATAGATGCTACAGATACAACATTAAACGAAATAGCAACTCCATGGAACTCCTCATGGAACTCCAACTCTAGCAGGGGAAATAGAGAAATTAGACAATTCAACAATAAAAAAATAAGATGCTGTTAATAATTTCTGACAGCTTTTCAAACTTAGAATGAAGTCTTTATCTCTTTCTTCACTTATCTGGCTATTGTTGAACATTTAAAATGAGGTGGATTTCTTTATAGTGACGTGAAGGTTGTGCAAAATAAATCAAGTAAAAAGAGGAGGCAGACTAGTATATACTGTATGGTAAAAGCCCTGATTATAGTAAATACACTTATACATTATACATACCTTTGTTTCTGCATTAAAATGGCAGAAAGGATATACAAACTGCTAATAATTGCTGGTAAGTTAGAGTTGGGAAAGACTTTTTTTTTTACTTTACTGAGTAAACATGTAATACTATTTAAAAAATTTTTTTTAATGTTTTATTTATTTCTAGGAGAGAGAGAGAGAGAGACAGCGTGAGCAGGAGAGGGTCAGAGAGAGAAGGAGTCACAGACTCTGAAACAGGCTCCAGGCTCTGATCTCGCGGTTCGTGGGTTCAAGCCCCGCGTCGGGCTCTGTGCTCACTGCTAGCTCAGAGCCTGGAGCCTATTTCGGAGTCTGTATCTCCCTCTCTCTCTGACCCTCCCCTGCTCACGCTCTCTCTCTCTCTCTCTCCCCTAGAATAAATAAAAATATTAAAAATAAAATAAATAAAATAAAATAAAATAAAATAAAAGACAATTGTTCAGGGTGCCTGGGTGGCTCAGTCTGATTAAATGTCCAACTTTGCCTCAGGTCATGGTCTCACAGTTTGTGGGTTTGAGTCCCACATCAGGCTATGTGCTGACAGCTCAGAGCCTGAAGCCTGCTTTGGGTTCTGTGGCTCCCTCTCTTTCTGCCCCTCCCCTGCTTGCAGTCTCTCTCTCTCTCTCAAAGATAGACATTTAAAAATTTTTTAAAGACAATTGTTCAACATGATACATCACATCAATAAGAGAAAGGATTTTTAAAAATAAGATTATTTCAGTAGATGCAGAAAAAGCATTTGATAATATTGATTCATGATTTTAAAAAATCCTCAAAAACATAGGCTTTAAAGGAACCTACGTCAACATTGTAAAGTCCATATATGAAAAACCCACAGTGAACATCATGCTCAGTGGTAAAACACTGAGAGCATTTCCCCTAAGATTAGGAACAAGATAAGGATGTTTATTCTCACCACTTTCATTTAAAATAGTTCTGGAAGTCCTAGCCACACTAATCAAAAAAAAAAAAAAAAAAAAAAAAGAAAGAAAGAAAGAACTGGTAAATAAGATGTAAAACTTTCACTATTTGCAGATGACATGGTACTATACATAGAAAGCCCTAAAGACTCTATCAAAAAACTACTAGAAATGATAAATGAATTCAGTAAGGACATAGGATACAAAATAAATGTACAGAAATCTGTTGCACTTCTATACACTAATAGTGAAGCAGCAGAAAGGGAAAGTCTGAAAACAATCACATTTACAATCAAGCCAAAAACAATAAAATACTTAGGAATAAACTTAACCTAGGAGATGAAACACCTTTCACTATGATGAAAGAAATTGAAGATGACACAAATAAATGGAAAGGTATCCTATGCTCATAAACTGGAAAAACAAATATCGTTAAAATGTCTGTATTACCCAACGTAATCTACAGACAATCCAATTCTTATCAAAATACCAACACATTTTTCACAGAACTAGAACAAATAGTAGCTTAGTATGGAAACGCAAAAGACCTCAAATAGCCAAAACAGTCTCCAAAAAGAGGACAAAACTGGAGGTATCACAATCACAGATTTCAAGATGTACTACTAAGCTCTAGAAATCAAAACAGTATAGTACTGTGATCAATGGGACTGAATAGAAAGTCCAGAAAAACAAACTTATGTGGTCAATTAATCTTTGAAAAAGGAGGCAAGAATATGAGGGGGGGAAAGACCGTCTCTTGAACAAATGGTGTTGGAGAAACTGGACAGATACATGCAAAAGAATGAAACTAGAGCACTTTCTCACATCATACACAAAAATATACTCAAAATGTATCAAAGATCTAAATGTCAAATCTGAAACCATAAAAATTCTAGAAGAGGGCACAGGCAGTAATTTCTCTCACAGTGACCATGGTAACATTTTGCTACATATGTGTCCAGAGGCAAGAGAAACAAAACAAAAGAAAGAAAACTATTGGGACTACATCAAAATAAAAAATTTCTGCACAATGAATAATCAACAAAATTAAAATACAAACTACTAAATGGGAGAAGATATTTGCAAATGATATATCTGATAAAGGGTTGGTATCCAAAATATAAGGAATTTATAAAACTCAACATCAAAATAATGCAATGAAAAAATGGGCAGAAGACATGAACAGACATTGTTCCCAAGAAGATATCCAGATGGCCAACAGACACATGAAATGATACTCAAAATTCAAGGAAATATAAATCAAAACCACAATGAGATATCACCTCACACCTGCTGGAATGGCTAAAATTGAAACCACAGTGGTGTCAGTGTGGCTGTCAGTTAAGTGTCTGACTCTGGATTTTGGCTCAGGTCAATGTTTCACGCTTTGTGAGATTGAGCGCCACACTGGGCTCTATGCTGGCAGTGCAAAGACGGCTTGGGATTCTCTCTCTCTCTCTCCCTCGATCCCTGCCCCTCCCCTGCTCATCCCCCCCCCAAAATAAACATTTTTTAAAAATAAAATAAAAAATACAACAAACAACAAGTGTTGGCAAGCATGTGGAGAAAAAGAAATACTTGTGCACTGTTGGTGGGAATTGCAAATTGGTGCAGCCACTGTGGGAGATTACAGTAGGGAACTTCCTCAAAAAATTAAAAATAGAATTACCTCATGATTCAGAGAATCCACTACTGGGTATTTACCCAAAGAATATGAAAACATTAATTTGAAAAGCTACATGCACCCCTCTGTTTATTGTAGCATTATTTACAATAGCCAAATTATGGAAGCAGCCCAAGAATCCATTAACAGATGAGTGCATAAAGATGGAGTATTACTCAGCCATAAAAAAATGAAATCTTGCCATTTTTCAACAACATGAATATATCTAGAGTATATAATGCTAAGTGAAATAAGCCAGTCAGAGAAAGACAAATACTATGTGATTTCAATCTTAAAATCCTATGTGAAAATTAAAAAACAAAACAAATGAATAAGGGTGGGGGGGAAGATAAACCAAAAAACAGACTATACAACAAACTGATGGTTACCAGAGGGAAGGAGAGTGGGGGATGGGTAAAATAGGTAAAGGGGATTAATAGTACATTTATTGAGATGAGCACCGAGTAATGTATAGAATTGTTCAATCACTGTATTATACACCTGCAACTAATACAATACTGAATGTTAACTATACTGAAAATAAAATTTTTAAAAAAATTGTTTATACAAGCCAACAACTGGCATTTTGGTATCCACCCAAATGAATACGGGAACTCCTTGTACTTTTTCTCCAATCTCACTGTAAACCTAAAAATGCTCCAAAGACAGTCTATTTTTTAAAAATTACTTTAGGTGGATTTTTTTTTAGGTTTTCTACATAGAGAATCATGTCTGCAAACAGTGAAAGTTTGCACTTCTTTCTTGCCAATTTGGACGCCTTTTATTTATTTTTTTGTTGTTGTTATCTGATTGCTGAGACAAGGATGTCCAATAATATGTTAAATAACAATGGTGAGGGTGGACATCCTGTCCTGCTCCTGACCTTAGAGGAAAGGCTCTCAGTTTGTTTGTTTTTTTTTTTTTTAACACGGAAGATGATATAGGCTGTGGGTTGTTCATATACCACCTTTGTGATAATGAAGTATGTTCCCTCTATCCCTACTTTGTTGAAGGTTTTTATTAAGAATGGACACTGGACTTTGTCAAATGCTTTTTCTGCATCTCTTGAGAGGCTCATATGGTTCTTACCCTTTCTCTTATTAATGGGGTGTATCACTTTGATTGACTTGTGAATACTGAACTACCCCTACAGCCCAGGAATAAATCCCACTTGATAATGGTGAATAATTCTTTTAATGTACTGTTGGAGTCAATTTGCTATTATCTTGTTGAGAATTTTTGCATCCATGTTCATTAGGGATATTGGTCTGTATTTCTCCTTTTTAGTGGGGTCTTTGGTTTTGGAATCAATGTAATGCTGGCCTCATAAAATGAATTTGGAAGTTTTCCTTCTGTTTCTATTTTTTGGAACAGTTTGAGAAGAATATGCATTAACTCTTCTTTGAAAAAAAATGCTAGAAGTGATACAAGAATTCAGTAAAATCCAGGATACAAAATCAATACACAGAGACCTATTGTATTTCTATACACCAATAATGAAGCAGCAAAAAGAGAAATCAGGAAGTCAATCCCATTTACAATTGCACCAAAAACCATAAGATACTTAGGAATAAACCTAACCAAAGAGATAAAAGATCCGTACCTAAAAACTATAAAACAGTTATGAAAGAACTTGAAAAGGACATAAAGAGGAGGGGCCAAGATTGCTGAACAGCATGGAAGTTTTTTTTTGCATCTCTCATCCCTGAAATACAGCCAGATAACACTAAACCATCCTGCACACCTAGAAAACTGATTTCAGGATTAACACAACAATCTGTACAACCTGCACCACAGAACTCAGCAGGTACACAGCGTGGAGAGGTGAACTGGGGGAGAGAGAAGCCACAGAGGGCAGTGAGCTGGTTTTGCTTGTGAAGAGAGGAGAGAGATGGCGGGGGGAGAGTACAGTAAAGCAACCCTCTGCGTGAAAGCAGCTGGAGAGAAAAGAAAGAGTATGGAAGGGACTGAACAAAAAAAGGGAGAAAAGAAAGGGTTGAAATTTCATTAAGACTCTATAAACAGGGGGAATGCAGAGTCTGAAACCCTGCAGCACAATACCTGGCAGTGTTCTGGTGGCAAGGGCAAGTCCCCAGAAGAGAGTGAGGTCTGAGGGGTCCTTGGGTCACACCAGGAGAGGCAGTTCCCCTGCTGGTAGGACATTTGGTAGAGGCTGTGCAGCCACCCTACAGGCAAAGGTCCAGTGGACCCTGGAGAACAACCACACTTGCTGGTGTTGGAACAAGGATGATAAGGGAGTAGCCTGGCGCCAGATGTGTGTTGTGATTTACCATAATCCCTACAGATCGCATCAACTTTTTCTGGGGTGGGGTGGCACCCAATCACAGTATCTGGGCAGCAGCAGCAACACGGTCCCACAAATATTCCTGGCGGTGGGTGGGCACCCGGCCATTACTCAGTGAGACCCTCCTCCAGAAGGTCTGAGCAGGTCAAAGTTGCAGTCCCTCAGAAGTGAGGGATTGGGAAACAGAGACACATTTGAGATAAAACGTAGCGGGGAGGTGCCGCATTGCAACCTGATGGCTTGGTCGCAGACAGTGTAAAAGTGGGGAGTGGACAGAAGCTGGAGACAAAGAAGGGGTACATAACCGCTGGTCTGGGAGAACAGAGTTCAGATATTAGAGACTGGGTAGCTGGGTGACGTCACTTTCACCCCTCCCGCGCATGCGCATACACACCTACAGGCGCCACAACACCCACCCCAATAAGCTAAGCAGCGCCATCTAGTGGAGAATGGAGCCATTACACTAAGCCACACCCAACTGGGCCAACCTTGCTCTTTTGCACTGCTGGTGGGAAAGCAAACTGGTGCAGCCACTCTAGAAAAGAATATGAAGGTTCTTCAAAAAATTAAAAAAAGAACTATCTTACAACCCAGCAATTGCACTACTAGGTATTAACCCAAAGGATGCAGGTGTGCTGTCTCAAAGGAGCACAGGCACCCCAATGTTTATAGCAGCACTATCAACAATAACCAAAGTATGGAGAGATCCCAAATATCCATTGGTGGATGAATGGATAAAGAAGATGTGGTATACACACACACACACACACACACACACATATACATATACATGTATATACACATACATATACGCATATACATACATACATATATATACGTACATATATATACATATACATACACACACACACACACACACACACACACAATGGAGTATTACTTGGCAATGAAAAAGAATGAAATCTTGCCGATTGCAACTAGGTGGATGGAACTAGAAGGTACTATGCTAAGTGAAATTAGTCAGTCAGAGAAAGACAAATATCATATGACTTCATTCATATGAGGACTTTAAGATAGAAAACAGTTGAACGTAAGGGAAGGGAAGCAATAATAATATAATAACAGGGAAGAGGGACAAAACATAAGAGACCCCTTAATATGGAAAACAAACAGAGGATTGGTGGAGGGGTTGTGGGAGGTGGGATGGGCTAAATCGGTAAGGGGCATTAAGGAATCTACTCCTGAAATCATTGTTGCACTATATGCTAACTAACTTGGATGTAAATTAAAAAATAAACTATTTTTTTAAAAAAGAGAAAAGAACATAAAGAAATAGAAACACATTCCATACTCATGGATTAGAAGAACAAGTATTGTTTTTTGTTTTGTTTTGTTTTGTTTTGCTTTTTACAAATAGTTTATTGTCAAATTAGTTTCCACATAACACCCAGTGCTCATCTCCATAAGTGTCCTCCTCCATGCCCTTCCCCCCCTCCCCCCCCACATCCATCAGTCCTCAGTTTTTGTCAGCATTCAAGAGTCTCTCATGGTTTGCCTCTCTCCCTTTCCCCCACCATTTCCGCCCTTCTTCTCCCCCTTGTTCCTCCGTCAAGTTCCTCCTAATCCTCCTATACGTGCAAACATATGATATTTGTCCTTCTCTGCCTGACTTATTTCGCTCAGCATAACACCCTCAAGGTCCATCCATGTTGCTACACATGGCCAGATTTCATTGTTTCTCATTGCCATGTAGTATTCCATGGTATAGATAAACCACATCTTCTTGATCCATTCATCTGTTGATGGACACTTAGGCTCTTTCCATGTTTTAGCTATTGTGGAGAGTGCTGCTATGAACATTGGGGTACATGTGCTCCTATGCCTCAGCATTTCTGTATCCCTTGGGTAAATTCCTAGCAGTGCTATTGCTGGGTCATAGGGGAGTTCTATTGTTAGTTTCCTGAGGAACCTCCACACTGTTTTCCAGAGGGGCTGTACCAGTTTACATTCCCACCAACAGTGTAGGAGGGTGCCCGTTTCTCCACATCCTCGCCAGCATCTAGAGTCCTCTGATTTGCTCATTTTAGCCACTCTGACTGGCGTGAGGTGGTATCTCAGTGTGGTTTTGATTTGTATTTCCCTGATGAGGAGGGATGCTGAGCATCGTTTCATGTGTCTGTTGGCCATCTGGATGTCCTCTTTGGAGAAGTGTCTTAGAAGAGCAAGTATTGTTAAAAGGTCTATGCCACTCAAAGCAATCTACACATTTAATGCAATCCCTATCAAGATACCACCAGTATTTTTCACAGACCTAGAACAAACAATCCTAAAATTTGTATGGAACCACAAAAGATCTCAAATAGCCAAAGCAACCTTTTTAAAAATTTTTATTTAAATCCACGTTAGTTAACATATAGTGTAATAATGGTTTCAGGACTAGAATTCAGTGATTCGTCACTTATGTATAATATCCAGTGCCCATCCTAGGTGTGCAGGATGGTTCAGTGCTGATCTGGCTGCATTTCATATATGCGAGACCAAAAAAAAGACTTCCATGCTGTTCTGCCGTCTTGGCTCCTCCCCGATTCAGTGCTCATCCTAACAAGTGCCCTCCTTAATGCCCACCATCCATTTAGCCCATGCCTCCATCCAACACACCTCTAGCAATGCTCAGTTTGTTCTCTGTATTCAAGATCTCTTATGTTTTGCCTCCCTTTCTCTTTTTATCTTATTTTTCTTTCCCTTCCCTTATGTTCATCTATTTTGTTTCTTAAATTCCACATATGAATGAAATCATATGATATTTATTTCTCTAACTGATTTATTTCACTTAGCATAATACATTCTAGATCCATTCATACTGTTGCAAATGGCAAGATTTCATTCTTTTTGATTGCCAAGTGATATTCCACTGTGTATATATAAACCACATCTTCTTTAACCGTTTGTCAGTTAATGGATATTTGGCTGTTTACATAATTTTGTTACTGTTGATAGTGCTGCTATAAAAACTGGAGTGCTCCTTTGAATCAGCATTTTTGTATATTTTGGATAAATGCCTAGTAGTCCAAGCATCTTGAAAATGAAAAGCAAAGCTGGAAGCATGACGATTCTGGACTTCAAGCTATATTCTAAAGTGTAATCATCAAGACAGTATGGTACTGGCACAAAAACAGATACATAGGTTAATGGAACAGAATAAAAAGCCCAGAAATTGAACCATAGCTATATGATCAACTAATCTTCAACAAAGCATAAAGAATATCCAATGGAAAAAAGACAGTCTCTTCAACAAGTGGTGTGGGGAAACTTGAATAGCAATATGCAGAAGAATGAATCTGGACCACTTTCTTCCACCATACACAAAAATAAATTCAAAATGGTTGAAAGGCCTAAATGTGAGACAGGAAACCATCAAAACCCTACAGAAGAAGACAGGAAACAAACTCTTGGACCTTGGCCACAGAAACTTTCTACTAGACATCTCTCTGGAGGTAAGGGAAACAAAAGGAAACATGAACTATTGGGACTTTGATCAAGATAAAAAGCTTCTTTACAGCAAAGGAAACAATCAACAAAATTAAAAAGAAACCAAAGGAACGGGAGAATATATTTGTAAATGACATATATGATCAAGGGTTAGTATTCAAAATCTATAAAGAACTTATCAAACCTAACACCCAAAAAACAAATAATCCAGTGAAGAAGTAGGCAGAAGAGATGAATATTTTTCCAAAGAATACATACAAATGGTCAATAGACACATGAAAAGATGCTCAACATCACTCCATCAGGGAAATACAAGTCAAAACTACAATGGGATATCACCTCACACCTGTCAGAATGGCTAAAATTAATAACACAGAAAACAACAAATGTTGTCAAGGATGTGGAGAAAGGTGAACCGTCTTACACTGTTGGTGCGAATGCAAACTAGTGCAGCCTCTCTAGAAAACAGTAAAACTCAAAAAGTAAAAGAACTACCCTTTGATGCAGCAGTTGCAATATTAGGCATTTGCCTAAAGTATACAAAAATTCTGATCTGAAGGGGCACATGCACCCCCATGTTTATGGAAGCATGATCAACAATACCCCGATTATGGAAAGAGCCCAGTGTCTGTCGACTGATGAATGGATAAAGATGTGGTGTATATATACAATGGAATACTACTCAGCCATCCAAAAGAATGAAATACTGCCATTTCCAACTACATAGATGGAGCTAGACTGTATTATACTAAGTGAAATAACCCAAAAAAAGACAAATATCATATGATTTCACTCATGTGGAATTTAAGAAACAAGACAAATGAACATAGGGAAGGAAGAAAAAGAAAAAAATAGAGAGGAAGCAAATCGTAAGAGTCTAATAACTATAGGGAACAAACTGAGGGTTGATAGAGGGAGGTGGGTGGGGGATGGGCAAAATGGATGATGAGTATTAAGGAGGGCACTTATGATGAGCACTGGGTGTTGTATGTAAGTGATGAATCACTAAATTCTACTCCTGTAATCAATATTACACTATATGTTAACAGACTAGAATGTAAACAAAAGCTTGAAAAAAATTGTTTTAAGTATGTTTCCAATCCAGATAATGGTGAATTTGTGTCGCATCTTTCTCAGGTCCACAATCACTCTCCTTCCCTGCCCACAATATGCACACACAACCAACATATCAAGACTTATCATCAAAAGGGTGATTTTAAAGACACCCGCACAAGAATATGAATATGTTCTTGCCCAGGGATAGACTAAAACTAAACAGCCAATTTAAGAATAATAATGATAAATGTGTCATTCAGAATAGAAGGAGAGATAACGGTGTTCCCAAATAAACAAAAATTGAAAGAATTCATCACCACTAAACCAGCCCCACAAAAATCCTAAGCGGGACTCTATGAGGGAAATGTTGCAAGGAACACAAGGTACCAGAGACACCCTTACAAGCAGGAATCCTACAGAGAACACAATGACTCTAAACTCCTATTTTTCAATAATAACACTGAATGTAAACGGACTAAATGCTCCAATCAAAAGACAGAGGGTATCAGAATGGATAAAAAAAAACAAAATCCATCTATTTGCTGTCTACAAGAAACTCATTTTAGACCTGAGGACACCTTCAGATTTAAAGTAAGGGAATGGAGAAATATCTGTCATGCTACTGGAAGTCAAAAGAAAGCCGGAGTAGCCATACTTATATCAGACAAACTGGACTTTATTTTATTTTTTTTTAATGAATATATATTCATATATTTTATTTTTTTATTTTTATTTTTTGTACAGTTTCTTGTCAAATTAGTTTCCACATAACACTCAGTGCTCATCCCCACAAGTGCCCTCCTCCATGCCCATCCCTCCTCCCCCCCACATCCATCAGTCCTCAGTTTTTGTCAGTATTCAATAGTCTCTCATGGTTTGCCTCTCTCCCTTTCCCCCACCATTTCCCCCCTTCTTCTCCCCCTTGTTCCTCCGTTAAGTTCCTCCTAATCCTCCTATACGTGCAAACATATGATATTTGTCCTTCTCTGCCTGACTTATTTCGCTCAGCATAACACCCTCAAGGTCCATCCATGTTGCTACACATGGCCAGATTTCATTGTTTCTCATTGCCATGTCAGACAAACTGGACTTTAAAGTAAAGGCAGTAACAAATGATGAAGGGTATTATATAGTAATTACAGGGTCTATTCATCAGGAAGAGCTAACAATTATAAATGTCTAGGCACCAAATTTGGATGCATCCAAATACATAAAACAATTAGTCACAAACAGAAACAATTCTTATGGATAAGAATGTGCTAATAGCAGGGGACTTTAATACTCCATTTACAGCAAT
Organism: Hyaena hyaena; assembly: GCF_003009895.1. Taxonomy (NCBI): domain Eukaryota; kingdom Metazoa; phylum Chordata; class Mammalia; order Carnivora; family Hyaenidae; genus Hyaena; species Hyaena hyaena. The sequence goes on along the minus strand of NW_024080843.1, from coordinate 23,857 downwards.
GGATAGATCAACTAGAGAGTAAATCACTAAAGACACAATGGACTTGAATGAAACACTGGACCAGATGGATTTGACAGATACATTTAGAACTCTACATCCTGAGGCCATGGAATTCACTTTCTTCTCAAGTGTGCATGGCACATTCTCCAAAATAGATCACATACTGGGACATAAAGCGGCCCTCAATAAATAGAAAAGAATCGAGATCATACCACGCACACTTTCAGATCACAATGTTGTGAAACTTGAAATCAACCACAGGGAAAAGTCTGGAAAACCTCCAAAAACATGGAGGTTAAAGAACACCCTACTAAGGAATGAATGGGCCAATCAGGCAATTAGAGAAGAAATTTAAAATATATGGAAACAAATGAAAATTAAAATACAACAATCCAAACTCTTTGGGATGTGGCAAAGGTAGTCCAAAGAGGAAAGTACATTGCACTCCAGGCCTATTTAAAGAAACTAGGAAAAGCGCAAATACAAAATCTAACAGAGCATGTAAAGAAACTAGAAGCAAAGCAGCAAGAGCACCCAAAACCCAGCAGAAGAAGAGAAATAATAAAAATCAGGGCATACATAAACCATATAGAATCCAAAAAGACAGTTGAACAGATCAACGAAACCAATAGTTGGTTTTTTGAAAAAATAAACAAAATTGACAAACATCTAGCCAGGCTTTTCAAAAGAAAAGACAGAGCACCCAAACAGACAAAAGCATGAATAAAAATGGATTTATTACAACCAATCCCTCATAAATACAAGCAACTATCAGGGAATACTATGAAAAATCATATGCCAACAAACTGGACAACCTAGAAGAAATGGAAAAATTCCTAAACACACATGCACTACCAAAATTCACATGGGAAGAGACAGAAAATCTGAACAGACCCAAACTAGTGAAGAAATTGAATCAGTTATCAAAAATCTCCAAACAAATAAGACCCCTGGGCCAGATGATTTCCCTGAGGAATTCTACCAGACATTTAAATTAGAGTTAGTACCCATTCTTCTCAAGCTATTCCAAAAAATAGAAATGGAAGGAAAACTTCCAGACTAATTCTGTGAAGCCAGCATCACTTTGATTCCCAAGCCAGACATATACCCAGGGAAAAAAGAGAACTACAGGCTAATATCCTTAATGAATACAGATGCAAAAATCTTCAAGATACTTGCAAATTGAATTCAACAGCATATAAAAAGAATTATCCACCATGATCAAGTGGGATCCATTCCTGGGTTACAGGGCTGGTTCAATATTTGCAAACCAATCACTGTGACACATCACATTAACAAAAGAAAAGATAAAAACCATATGATTCTGTCAATAGATGCAGAAAAAGCATCTGACTTAATGCTTTTAATAAAAGACCCTTCTTAATAAAGACCCTTGAGAAAGTCGGGATAGAAGGAACTTACTTAAACATCATAAAAGCCATCTATGAGAAGCCCAGAGCTAATATCATCTTCAATGGGGAAAAACTGAGAACCTTACCCCTGAGATCAGGAACACGACAGGGATGTCCACTCTCACCACTGTTGTTTAACATAGTGCTGGAAGTCCTAGCATCAGCAATCAGACAACAAAAGGAAATAAAAGGCATCAGAATTGGCAAAGAAGTCAAACTTTCACTTTGCACAGACAACATGATACTACACATAGAAAACCTAACAGACTCCACCAGAAGCCTACTAGAACTGATCCATGAATTCAGCAAAGTTGCACGGTAGAAAGTCAACATACAGAAATCAGTTGCATTTTTATACACCAATAATGAAGCAATAGAAAGAGAAATGAATAAACTGAGCCCATTCACAATTGCACACAAAAAACATAAAATACCTAGGAATAAACCTAACCAGAGATATTAAAGACCTGTATGATGAAAACTATAGAAAACTTATGAAGAAAATTGAAGAAGACACAAAGAAATGGAAAAGCATTCCATGCTCATGGATAGGAAGAATAAATATTGTTGAAATGTCATTACTACCCAAAGCAATCTACATTCAATGTAGATTACTACATTACTACATTCAATGCAATCCCAATCAAAATTGCACCAGCATTCTTCTCAAAGCTAGAACAAACTATCCTAAAATTTGTATGGAAATATAAAAGACCCCGAATAGCCAAAGTCATATTGAAGAATAAAACCAAAACAGGAGGCATCACCATCCCAGACTTTAGCCTCTACTACAAAGCTGTAATCATCAAGACAGTACGGTATTGGCACAAAAACAGACACATAGACCAATGGAATAGAATAGAGAACTCAGAATTGGACCCACAAATGTATGGCCAACTAATCTTTGATAAAATGCGAAAGAGAATCCAATGGAAAAAAGACAGCCTCTTTAACAGATGGTGCTGGGAGAACTGAACAGCATTGTGCGGAAGAATGAAACTAGATCGCTTTCTCACACCATGCACAAAAATACTCAAAAGGGATAAAGGACCTGAATGTGAGACAGGAAACCATCAAAACCCTAGAGTAGAAAGCAGGAAACAGCCTCCTTGACCTCAACCACAACAATTTCTTACTTGACACGTCCTCAAAGTCAAGGGAATCAAGAGCAAAAATGAATTACTGGGACCTCATCAAGATAAACAGCTTCTGCAAGGCAAGGGAAACAATCCATAAAACTAATAGACAACCGACAGAATAGGAAAAGATAGTTGCAATGACATAGCACATAAAGGACTAGTATCCAAATCTATAAGGAACTCACCAAACTCCACACCCAAAAAACAAGTAATCCAGTGAAGAAATGGGCAGAAGACATGAACAGACACTTCTCCAAAGAGGACATCCAGATGGCCAACAGACACATGAAACGATGCTCAGCGTCACTCATCATCAGTGCAAAGCAAATCAAAACCACACTGAGATACCACCTCACGCTGGTCAGAGTGGCTAAAATGAACAAATCAGGAGACTATAGATGCTGGTGAAGATATGGAGAAACGGGCACCCTCCTACACTGTTGGTGGGAATGTAAACTGGTACAGCCCCTCTGGAAAACAGTGTGGAGTTTCCTCAAAAAAATAACAATAGAACTCTCCTATGACCCAGCAATAGCACTCCTAGGAATTTACCCAAGGGATACAGGAGTGCTGATGCATAGGGGCACATGTACCCCAGTGTTCATAGTAGCACTCTCAACAATAGCCAAAACATGAAAAGAGCCTAAGTGTCCATCAATGGACGAATGGATCAAGAAGATGTGGTTTATCTATACCATGGAATACTACATGGCAATGAGAAAGAATGAAATCTGGCCATGTGTAGCAACATGGATGGAACTTGAGAGTGTTACGCTGAGCGAAATAAGTCAGGCAGAGAAGGACAGATACCATATGTTTGCACGTATAGGAAGATTAGGAGGAACTTAATGGAGGACCATGGGGGAGAAGAAGGGGAAAAATAGTGGGGGAGAGGCAAACCATGAGACACTCTTGAATGCTGAGAACAAATTGAGAGCTGAGGGGGGTAGGGGGAGGAATAGGGGGGTGATGTGCATGGAGGAGGGCACTTGTGGGGATAAGCACTGGGTGTTATATGGAAACCAACGTGACAATAAATTATTTTTTTAAAAAGGTGTGGTATAGATATACAATGGAATATTACTCAGCCATGGGAAAGAATGAAGTCTTGCAATTGACTTTTTTATATTAATCTTGTATCCTACAACCTTACTATATTCTTATGAATTCCAGGAATTTTTTTGTTGATTCTTTCAGACTTTATCCATAGATGATAATGTCCTCTATAAATAATGACAGTGCAAGTTCTTCCCTCCAAGTCAGAATATCTTTTGTTTACTTTCCTTGTCATATTAGCTAGTATGAGTATGATGCTGAAAAGCAATGGTGAGGGGGACATCCTTGCCTTTTCTCCTTTCTAAGTTAAAAATGTCAAGTCTCAGGGAGCCTGGGTGGCTGAGTCGGTTAAGTGTCCGACTTCAGCTCAGGTCATGATCTCATGGTTTGTGGGTTCGAGTCCCACGTCGAGCTCTGTGCTGACAGCTACCTCAGAGCCTGGAGGCTGACTTCGGATTCTGTGTCTCCTCTCTCTCTGACCCTTTCCTGCTCATGCCTGCTCATGCACTCTCTGTCGCGCGCTCTCTCTCTCTCTCTCAAAAATAAATAAAAACATTTTTTTAAAAAACGTCAAGTCTCCCATTATTAAGTTTGATGTTAGCTGTAGATATTTTGTAAATGTCCTTTATCAAGTTGAAAAGTCTCCCTTTACTCATGATTTGCTGAGAGTTTCTATCATTAATGGGTGTTGGATTTTGTCAAATGCTTTTTCTACACTCATTGACATGATCACGTGAATTTTTCCATCTTTAGATTACTGATATGAGGGAGTCATTAACTGATTTTCCAGTATTGAAGCATCCTTACATATCCGGAATAAATCCCACGTTTTGCATATAATTGTATTTATACAGTGTTAAATTAGATTTGCTAATATTTTGTTGAGGGTTTTTTGCCTCCATATTCATGAAAAGATATTACACTGTATTTTTCTTTTTCTTTGAATATCATTGTCTGGTTTTGGTATTGGGACAATGCTGACCTTATAGACTAAGTTAGGAAGTATTCTCTATGCTTCTATCTTCTGAAAGAGAATGGAGAGAACTGGCTTAATTTCCGCTTAATTATTTGGTAGAGTTCACCAGTCAACGCACCTAGATCTGTTTTGGAAGGTTATTAATTATTGATTCTATTTCTTTAATAGCTATTGGCCTAGTCAGATTTTCTATTTATTCTGGTGTGTGAGTATTGGCAAGTTGTGTTTTTCAAGAAACTGTCCAATTAATTTATCAAATCTGTGGATATAGAGTTGTTCAGAAAATTCTTTTATTATCTTCTTAGTGTCTATGGTATCTGTAGTGATGACCCCTCTTTCATTTCTGATATTAGTAATTTGTGTTCTTTCTTTCTTTCTTAGCCACTCTGGCTAGAGGTCTATCAATTTTACTGATCTTTTCAAAGACCCAGCTTTTAGTTTCTTTGATTTTCTCTATTAATTTTGTACTTTCCTTTCCACTGATCTCTTCCCTAATGCCTTATTATTTCTTTTCTTCTGCTTACTTTTTATTTAACTTTCTATTTTCTAGTTTCCTAAGAGGGATGGTTAGATGATTCATTTTAGGTCTTTCTTCTTGTCTAATATATGCATCCAATGCTATAAATTTCTCTCTAAGCACTGTTTTTGCTGCATCCCACAAATTCTAATAAGTTGTGTTTTCAAATTTTTGTTCCCTTTCTCTTGAGATTTCTTCTTTGACCCATGTGTTATTTAAAAGTGTATTGTTTAACCTCTAAATATTTTGGCACTTTCCAGCTATCTTTCTGTGTTGGATTTCTTGTTTAATTCTATTGTGGTCTGAAAGCAAACACTGTATGATTTCTATACTTTTAAATTTGTTCAGGGGTATTTTATAGCCCAGAATGTGGTCTGTCTCAGTGAAAGTTCCATGTAAGACTAAGAAGTATATGTATTCTGCAGTTCTTAGATGAGATCATCTATAGATGTCCATTATATCCAGCTGAATGATGGCGTTGTTGAGTTCATCTACTTCTCTACTGATCTTCTGCCTGCTGTATCTGTCCATTTCTGCTAGAGGAATGTTAAAATCTCCAACCGTGATAGCAGATTCAACTCTTTCTCCTTGAAGTTCTATCAAGTTTTCTCTCACATATTTAGACACTCTGTTGTTGGATATATAGGCACTAAGGACTGTTATATCTTCTTGGAATATTGTCCTCTATCATTATACAATGCCATTCTTTTTCCTTGATAACTTCCCTTGCTTTAAATTCTGCTCAGGCTGAAATTAATATACCTACTCCTGCTCTTTTGATTACTGTTAGCATGGTATATCATTCTCTATCCCTTCAGTTTTAATTTATATGTGTATTTATATTTATATTTATATATGTGCATTATTGTTTGTTCTTGTTTTTAGATCACTTCTGACAATTTGTGTTTTTAAATAGTATATTTAGATCTTTGATGTTTAAAGTAGATATCAATATACTTGGATTACTACCACCAGATTTGTTAGTTTTTTGTTGCCCTTGTTCTTTGCTCCTATTTTTGTCTTCCACGCTTTTTCTGCCTTTTGTGATTTTAACTTAATATTTTATATTATTCAATTTACCTACTTTCTTAGCATATTAATTAGGCTTCTTTTTTTTACTGTTTTAGTGGCTGGTTGCCTTAGAGCTTGCTGTGTAAACTTACAACTAATCCAAATCCAGCTTCAAATAACACTATGCCACTTCACAAGTAGTATAAGTATTCTATAATAGCAAAATATTCCTAATTCTTCCCTCCTGTGCCTTGTATTATTGCTGTCACTCACTTATACATAGTATTCATAAACACACACATATAAATACATTTGTATTTAACAATACATAATTAAATATATTGTTGCTATTATTACTTTGTCAGGTGACATGATAACCACTATAGTATAGAAACACTGCTATTATTTTGAACAGACAGATCAATTTAGAATAAGAAAATTTAAAACTTTTATTATATCTTTCTTTTCATTTTCTGAAGCTCTGATTTATGTAGAACAAAATTCCTGACCTACATCATTTTCTTTCTCTCTAAGAACTTCTTTTACATTTCTTGAAAGTCAGTATTGGGGGGGAAATTCCCTCAATTTTTGTCTGAAAAAGTCTATTTCTCCTTCATTTTTGAGGATAATTTTTCAGGGTACAAAATTCTGGCTGTGTAATTTTTCTCTCTCAACACTTAAAATATCCACTCCACTTTTCTCTTGCTTCCACTGTTTCTGAGTAGAAATCAGATGTAGTTCTAATATAGGAAAGATCTTATTCCCCTCTCTGGCTTCTTTCAGGAGTCTTTGATTTCCTGTAGTGTGAATATGTTTCTAGGTATAATTTTCTTTTGATATTTATCCTGCCCAGTGTTCTCTGTGCTTCCTGGTGTCATACATTAATTTGGGAAAATTCTCAGTCATTATCACTTCAAATACTGCTTCTGTTTCTTTCTCTCTTTTTTCTCCTACTGGTATTCCCATTACATATATTTACACCTTTTATAGTTGTGCACAGTTCTTGATATTTTGTTGGGTTTTTCTCTTTGCTTTTCAGTTCTGGAAGAGTCTATTGCCATATCCTCAAGCTCACAGATTCTTTCCTCAGCCATGTCCAATTTACTAATGAACCTATTAATGATATTCTTTAATTCTGTTACAGTGTTTTTGATCTTTATAGTATCTTTTCTGGTTCTTTCTTAGAATTTCCAACTCTCTGCTTATATTAGCCCTCAGTATATTAGTCATAGTTTTAAAAATTACTATCTGGTGTCATCTTCTTTCAGCCCAAAGTATTTTTTTTTAATATTTCTAATAAGGCAGGTCTTCCAGTAGTGAATTCTCTGTCTTTGTTTATCTGGAATTTTTTTATTTCCACTTTATTTTTGAAAGAATTTTTGGCTGAATATAGAATTCTTAGTTGACCATTTTTCCCCCAGAACTTTAAGTTTGTCATCCCATTGTCTTCTGGCCTCCACTGTTTCTGAGAAGTCAGTTGTTAATCATATTGTTGTTTTTCTGTACATGATTCTTCTCTTATTGATTTAAAGATTTTTTCTTTGTCTTTGACTTTCAGCAGTTTGGCTATGATGTCTAGGTGTGACAATCATTCTGTTTATCCTACTTGGAAGTTTCACTGAACTTCCAAGATATGTAAATTATTTTATTGTTGTTCAAATTTGAAAAGAATTTGTCCGTCATTTCTTTAAATATTTTTCTTCCCCTTTAGCTCTCTCCTCTCTTTCTGGAACTTCCATTACACATAAACTTAATTCCACAAGTCTCTGATATTCTGCTCATCTTTTTTGATTCCTTTCTTTCTGTCCTTCATATTGGAAAATTTTCATTGATATATCTTCACGTTTTCTTCCTTTTTCTGCCAGCTCAGACATTATGTTCATTCCCTTCTAGTAAATTTTTCATTTCAGTTACTTTACTTTCCAATGGCATTATTCCCATTTAGTTCTTTTTGGCCAGTCTGTGTTTTTACTGAGATTCTCTGTTTGATGAGTTCTTAAAAGCGTGAATATTGAAAGCATGAGCATTATTATACTTTCCTTTAAAAAGTAGATCACTTTCTTCTGTTTCTTTGCATATCATAATTTTTTTGGAAAAACTAAATCTTTTAGACAATACATTATAGCATCTCTGGATTTTTACCTCTCTTTCCATGAGTTGTTGTTGGTTTGCTGAGTTTTGTTTCTCTGTTCTGTGACTCACCTGGACTACTTCTGTCTTCTCTATAGTAATGGGCCACTTATGTCTCTACTCAGTTTTTATTTTTGTTTTGTTTCCATATTTAAGCCTGACTTCCTAAAAGTTGTCCTGCATAAACATAATTTAGTAGTTAGCCAATAATTGGTCAAAGGTTATGTTCAAACACTCTGAGCTAGTAAGATTTCTACCTTACCAGTGCATCTGTGTTTTAATTTAAGGATGCATTCAAGTTCACAACTGATAAGTCTTCTTGCTTTTACTTTCCACAGAGCCATCTATTTCTCCTCTGTACATGCATAAGGCATCATATTAAGGTAGAGACATATGGATAACTAAAGTCATCTCTAGTTTTTCTTGAGTGAGTACACAGGCTTGTGCATACCTATGGGCTTCTATTATATCAAGACTAGTAGGGTGGCTTAATAAAGCCCACTATGGCTGCCTCATTCCCTGAATGTCACTGATAAATTTCTGGCTAGTCTGCTAATCTGTTGCTTGACCAAACCAGGATCACAACCTCAGGTTATCTGTAATATTGGCTTTTCCTGTTAATTGGCCACTGACATGACTACTATTTCTGATAATGCCTAGTATCACGAGGTTTCTGTGTATATTTTACTAAATCAAGTCAGCCTCCTTCATTAGCAAAGCTGCTGGTTCTCACAGCATGTCCCATCCTGGTAGAGCTACCACGCTGATGGAACTGGGGAGAGAGGTGGAGCCAAGAGCAACCCCAGGTTAAAGTGCCAAAACTCCTACTTTTCTTATGTAATGGTCAGTAGTTGTTCTGGGATAAACTTCTCAAAATTTGGGTGTGCGTTTAGTGAATTTCTGCTTTTTTATATGGTTGTTTTTGACATTTTTCAAGATTTGTTGATGTTTATTAGAGAGATAATTTGCTAAGCTCCTTACTCCTCACTCCATATAGGACTTTGTTGTTTTATTATTATTATTATTATTATTGTTGTTGTTTTACTTAATTTTGTTTATATAGTTTTGTTTGAATCTTATATGTTGAAAATTAGGAAATCAAAAGTATGATTTAAAGGGGTTTCAACCTTTTTAAAAAAATAAAATGTCAAAGGACAACACATGACCAAATATCTACATACACATATATATAAATTTCTATATACATATATAACGTGTGTACACAGACACACAGAATCCTGTAAGTAAGACATACAACAAATAGATAATAATGAAAAATACCTCAATTTACAAAAGAAAGTTTCCAAATGTTCAATAAATATATGAAAACGTACTCAATCTCATTAGTGATCAGAGAAATACAAATTTAAACCACAATATACCACATGTAACATCCACCAGATTGGCTACAATTTAAAAGTTTGATAATATAAAATCTTGGTGAGAATATAGACAAAAGTAATTCTTATTTACTTCTGGTGGGGGTATAAATTAGTACAACTTTAGAAGATTGTTTAGGTTTTCAACTGAGGATGAAGATATTTACTCAATATTTTTATTTGGGAAATATACCTTGAAGGAAAATGCATACACCACGACATATGCACAAGGATGTTCACAGCGTATCTGTTCATTGTAAGCTCAAACTAGAAATAAAGAAACAACCCAAATTTCTACTGATAATTGAATGGAAAAATAAACTATGGTATAGTCATATGAGTAATAGAATGCACCTACATTCAACCACATTGGTGAATCTCACAAACATTATGTTGGACAAAAGAAGTCAGACATAAAATAATATAGAATTATTTCATTTATACAAAGTTTAATAACATGCATAATAAGAGACACAAAAATAAAAAAATTCTGATGACAACATACAAAAATTTTCACAAAAGTTAAGGCAGTGGTTACCTCTGGGGTGAGGAAAAAGCTGTAATTAGCAAGCAAGTCAATTTACTTCTAGAGTGCTGGGATGTTCTATTTTTTGGTCTGGGTGACAGTTTACACAGGTGCTTGATTTTTAATCATTCATGAAACTGCATATTTTTATGCACTTTTCCATATTATAGTTACTATTTAGAATTTTTATATTAAAAAATAAGAGACATTTTCAGAGAATATTGACACTACTTGGAAGTATCATAATGATTCATTTAGTCAGGCAGTTGGTTAGGCACATATTCAACAAAAGCAATTATGTATTAACCATCCTCAATGTTTCAGACACTAAATCAGGCCCTGTCTGAGTACGCTCGAGCTGTTATAACAAAATACACTCTAACCTGGTGACTTAAACAATAGATATTTATTTCTCAGAATTTGGGGGCTGGGAAGTCCAAAATCAAGCTGCTGGAAGATTCACTTGTTGGTTAAGGCTCTCTTCCTTGCCTATAAACAGCCTCCTTCTTGGTGTATGTTCAAATGGCTTTTCTTCAGTGTGTGTACATGGAGAGAAAGAGAACTCTCATGGTTCTTCCTCTTCTTAACAGGGCACTAAATCTATCATGGAGGCCCCATCTTTATGACCTCATCTAAGCTTAATTACCTCCTAGAAGCCTCAATAGGGGCTGGGGCTTCAACATATAAATTTCAGGGTGATACAAACATTTAGTCCATAAGAGGTCCCACATAGGATAGAGAAATGGGTAAGACATAGACTGAGTCCTGGAAGAGTTATAATCTAGTAAGAATGCTAAGTACACATACATTTATCATAGGTAGTAGAAAGGCATAAGGGCTTCCAAAAAAGAGATGCAAAGTTCAGTCAATATAATGATTACTTTAAGGTTAGGAGTCATGGAGGGCTTATCGCTGACTGGGAATGTTCTCCAAGAGAGAAAACATTGAAAAAATACAAATAATCTTCATAGGGGCAAGATTCCTGAAATAGCTTGAGGAAGCAGCAGTACACAAGCCAGGTAAAGGAAAGCACACAAAATACGACGGTGAGGGAGCTGGGGCATACTGGCCTTAGGACTCCGTGAGGAAGATCATACTTTTTCCAAAGCCAGGAGAACTACTGAAAAATTTAAAAAACTGATGGGTATAGTATAGTAGTTTCCTACGGTTGCTCTAACAAATCACTACCAACTTGGTAGCTTAAACAATAGAAATATATTCTCTCACAGTTCTGGAACCTATGAGTCTGATATCAGCAGGGTTGGTTCTTTCTGAAAGCCCTAAGGGAAAATCTATTCCATGACCCTTTCCTAGCTTCTGGTGACTGCCAGCAATTTTTGGAGTTTCTTGGATTGTAAACTCCAAGTCTCCTCCTTTGTCTTTTACATGGGCTTCTCTCTGTGTCTTTGTATCAAATCTCCCTTTTCCTTCTCTTATAAGGGCAACAGTCACTGGTCCACCCTAAATCCAGGATGATCTCATCGTGAAATCCTTAACTTAATTATTTCTGTAAATACCCGTATTCAAAATAAGGTCACAGGGCACCTGGGTGGCTCAGTTGATTAAGCGTCATCTGATTCTGATTTTGGCTCAGGTCATGGTCTCACAGTCCAGGAGTTTAAGCCTTGCTAGACGCCTTGCTGACAGTGCAGAACCAGCTTGGGATTCTCTCTCTGCCTTTTGCCTGTCCATGCACATGCACACGCATGCACACTCTCTCTCAAAATAGATAAACTTTAAAAAAGAATATCTTAAGTAAAAAAAATAAATAAATAAGGGTACCTGGGTGGCTAAGTCAGTTGAGCATCCAACTTTGGCTCAGGTCATGATCTCACAGATTGTGAATTCAAGCTCGTGTTGGGCTCTGTGCTGATAGCTCAGAGCCGGAAGGCTGCTTCAGATTCTGTCTGTCTCTCTCTCTCTCAAAAATAAATAAAGATATTTTTTTAAATGTCACATTCTGAGGTTCTATGTGGGCGTGTCTCTTCAGCACACTAAGGTATATTAAGACAGATTGGTATGATAGAGCTGGGAGGTAAAGATGAATAAGAATGTTTCCCACAAAAACACATATGAAAGTTCAAAAAGACATTAACCCAATTTTCATCTATGATATTATAATTTGTTATTGGAAAAGTAAGGTACTAAGGGACTTATAAAGATATATATACACTAAAATACCATACAGGTGTTAAAGATTATAAAGTAGATCAATATGCACTGGCATTATAAGATGTCAATAAAATGTTGAGTGGAAAAATTAAAGTTACAAACTATGTAAAGTATGATCCAGTTTATGCTGAAAAGAAAAAAGCTGGAAAGAAATTTGCAACTATTAAATGGTATCTATCATCAAGTATTAAGTTGGAAGGGTTAAAATGTAAAAAGGTTATATTTAATGAGTTTATATGTTTTTTAAATATTTTAAATGCTGATGTTTTATTTTTATAAATTTAAAAAATATCCCCTTTTAGCAGAAACTATATGCTTAGAAGGGGAAAAAACAGGTGAGCTGGGAAGAGAGGTACAATCTGACAATATGATTTTGAAAAACATGATGATCACCATGAAATTGAAACATAAGAAACTGAAGGATTAAATTTTTAAATTCTATAATACAAATTGGCATTTTAGTTTGAATTCTGGCAGTTAAAGAAGTATTTTTAAGAATATCCAGGGGTGCCTGCCTGGGTGGCTGGGTTGGCTAAGCATTAGACTTTGGTTCAGGTCACGTTCTCATGGTTTGTGAGTTTGAGCCCCATGTCAGGCTCTGTGCTAACAGCTCAGAGCCTGGAACCTGCTTCAGATTCTATGTCTCCCTCTCTCTCTGTCCCTCCCCTGCTCACACTATGTCTCTCTCACTCTCTCAAAAATAAATAAACATTTTAAAATTTTAAGAAAAAAAGAATATCCAACAATGTAGGAATGACACTGGCGCAGCCACATGGAAAACAGTAAAGAAGTTCGTCAAAAAATTAAAAATAGAATTACCATATGATCCAGTAATTCTAGTATGGAGTATTTACCCAAAGAATGTGAAAACAATAATTTGAAAAGATATACACAGCCCTACATTTATTATAGTATTATTTACGATAGCCAAATTATGGAAGCAGACCAAGTGTCCATTGACAGATGAATGGATAAAGATGTGGTATATTTGTATAATGCAGTATTATTCAGCTATAAAAAATGAATGAAATCTTGCCATTTGCAAAAACATGGATGGATCTAGAGGGTATAATGCTAAGTGAAATAAGCCACTCAGAGAAAGACAAGTATCATGTGATTTCACTCATATGTGGAACTTAAGAAATCAAATGAATGACCAAAGGAAAAAAGAGACAAACTCAAAAAACAGACTCTTAACTATAAAGTCTGGTAAACTGACGTTTAACAGAGAGGAGGTGGGAGGGGGGATGTATAAAATAGGAAAAGGGGATTAAGAGTACATTTATCATGATGAGCGCAGAATAATGTATAGCATTGTTGAATCACCATATTGTACACTTGAAGCTAATATAAAACTGTATGTTAATTATACTGGAATTAAAATTTAAAAATTATAGGGGCACCTTGGTGGTTCAGTTGGTTAAGCGTCCGACTTCAGCTCAGGTCATGATTTTACGATTTGTGAGTTTGAACCCTGTGTTGGGCTCTGTGCTGACAGCTCAGAGCCTGGAGCCTCCTTCAGATTCTGTGTCTCCCCTCTCTGCCCCTCCCATGTTTATGCTCTGTCTCTCTCCCTCTCTCAAAAATAAATAAAAACATTAAAATTAATTTTTTAATTTAAAAGTTATGAAGAGGAAATAATAAAAATTTATCAAATCATGAAAGTATTTAAAAAAAATAGAATATTCTACAATACCTTAATAAAGTTGGTGGATATGCCCTAATCCTGCACTTTTATGCTGCATCACAAAAGCAATAGCCAAAAGGCATGCTACAGCTTTATACTCTCCCACTGTCCTGCTACAGCTGGCAGGTGGACCCCAGCCCTGTGCTCTCCTTCTACCCCACTATAGCTGGTAGGCATACACAGCCCACAAAGGAGACAACTCTTGATCACCTAGTTCTGATGGCCTAGGGAGTAGGGGGCTTCTGTTTCTAAGCACCACAGGATTAAAACAATTGAAGAGACCATTCTTGGGAGGCTACCACCCCTAAGGCACTACAGACAGCAGATTGAAACAAACTCCCAGTCTTCTTGTGAAAATGACCTATTTTCTAGTCATGTAGCTTCAGTCTGAGGGGCAGGCTTCAGATTTGCCACATATTCATGAAACATAAGCTGGGAGAATCCACTTTTATGCTCTTCCTTGGCCCATTACAGTTTGTCAGTACTGCCCAGAAACAGGTTTATACACTCATATAGAGCTCCAATTTTTGCAACTCTCACCTGTGGACACCTTCACATTGCCTGGACAGGAGGCCAGCAAGGTTGACAAACTCAGTTGCCTAGGGCTGTATACATTTGTACACTTTAAAAGCTACTGCCTGGGAATCAGGCTTTCAATCAGCCTGAACCTTGGTGATGACTGAGATGCCTCCCTTTAGAACACTGAAAGGTCTTAACATACTCTTGACTACTAGAACCTACAAAGAATAAAATCAGGTTGCTTGGACAATCACAAAGGTGAACTATGGCAAAGTTGAATGATAGGGTTCATCTCTTTTATGAAGACAGTCCTTCAAGACTGGGAGAGGTAGCTCTTCCACCTAATACATAGAAATGAACACAGAGTCAAGCAAAATAAGGAAACAAAAATATGTTCCAAATGAATGAACAAGATAAAAACTCAGTAAAACTTTAACAAAATGAAGATAAGTAATTTACCTGATAAAGAGTTAAAAAAAAAAAGTTTATAAAAGATGCTCACTGAACTCAGGAAAAGAATAGATGAACATAGGGAATGCTTCAACAAAGAGACAGAAAATATAAGAAAGCATCAAACAGAAGTCACAGAGCTAAAGAATACAACAACTGAAGTGAAAAATACACTAGAGTGATTCAATAGCAGACTAGATGAAGCAGAAGAAAGGATCAATGGTGTGAAAAACATCATCCACTGGGCAGTGGAAATCACCCAGAGCACCAAAAAGAAAATATTTTGAGGGTCACCTGGGTGGCTCAGTCAGTTAAGGGTCCGACTTTGGCTCAGGTCATAATCTCATGGTTCGTGGGTTCGAGCCCCACATCAGGCTCTGTGCTGACAGCCAGCTCAGAGCCTGGAGCCTGCTTCAGATTCTGTTGTCTCCCTTTCTCTCTGACCCTCCCATGTTCATGCTGTGTCTCTCTCTCTCTCAGATAAATAAAACATTTAAAAAAAATTTTTAAGAGAAAATATTTTGAACAGTGAAGATAGCTTCAGGGACCAATGGGACGACATTAAGCAGAATAACATTTGCATTATAGGGGTTTCAGAAGGAGAAAAGACAGAGAAAAAGGTAGAAAACTTACTGGAAAAATACAGGCTGAAAAATTCCCTAATATGGGGAAAGAAACAGACATCCAGATCGAGAAAGGCCAGATAGTTCTAAATAAGAGGAACCAAAAAAGATCCATACCAAGATACATTATAATTAAAATGTTAAAGAGAGAATCTTAAAAGAAAAGAAGCAAGAGAAAAACAACTTATTACATACAAGGAAACTCCCATAAGACCTTGAGCAGAATGTTCAGTAAAAACTTTACAAGCCAGAAAGGGTGGCATGATATATATAAAGTGCTGAAAGTAAAATATTTCCAACTAAGAATACTCTATCTAGAAAGGTTATCATTCAGAATAGAAGGAGAAACAAGACTTTTTTCAGACAAGCAAAAGCAAAAGAAATTCATTACCACTAAACTGTCCTTAGAGGAAATGTTAAAGGGAATTCTTTAAGCAGAAAGGAAAGGGCACTAATCAGGAATGAGAAAACATATGAAAGTAAAAATCTCATTAGTAAAGGTAAATACATAGGAAAGGCAATGTATTAATCACTTATAAAGCTAGTATGAAGGTTAAAAGGCAAAAGTAGTAAAGATAACTATAGCTACTATAATTAGTTAAGAGATATGCAAAAGAAAAAAAATGTAAAATATGACTTCAGAAACATAAACATTTGGAAGGAGTAAAAAGGTAGAGGTTTAGAATGTGATAAAATTTAACTTGCTATCATCTTAAAATAAATGGTTATATATTTAAGTCGTTATATGTTACAATAAAGCAAAAGCCTACAGAAGATACATGAAGAATAATGAGAAAGCAGACCAAGCATTACACGAAAAAAAGGCATCAAACCACAAGGGAATAGAGCAAGAGAAGAATACAGAAAGAAATCACTTGTCAGAAAACAATTTAAAAATGGCAATGAATACATACCTATCAACAATTAAGTTCAACGTAAATGCTCTATATAGTGCTCAATCAAACTACATAGAATGGCTGAATGAATTAAAACAACAAGACGCATCTACATGCTGCCTACATGAAAATCATTTCAGATACAAGGACGCACACAGACTGAAAGTAAAGGGATGGCAAAAGATGTTTCATGCAAATGGAAACTAAAAAAGTAGCTATACTTATATCAGACAAAATATACTTTAAAACAGTCTATGATAAAAGACAAAGATAGGCATTACATAATGATGGAGGGATATACTATCAGAAGATAGAACATTTGTAAATATTTATGCACCCAACATAGATGAACCTAGTTACATAAAGAAAATATTAACAGTTGTAAAGAAAGAAACTGACAGCAATACAATACCAAGGGACTTTAATACTGCAATCATATCAATGGAAACGTTAGAAACATTGGCCTTAAATGACACATTAGACTAGATGGACTTTATATATAGAGAGCGAGCATTCCATTCAAAAGCAGCAGAATACACAATATTCTCAAGTGCATGTGAAATATTCTCCAGGATAGAATACTTGTTAGGCCACAAAACAAGTCTTAATAAATTTAAGAAAACTGAAATCGTATCAAGCACCTTTTCTTTTTTTTTCTTTAACTTTTAAAAAGTTTTTTTAATGTTTATTTATTTTTGAGAAAGAGAGACAAAGAGTGAGTGGGGAGTGGCAGAGAGGGAGACATAGAATCCAAAGTAGGCTACAGGCTCTGAGCTGTCACACAGAGCCCCACATGGGGCTCAAAACCATGAACCAAGAGATCAAGACCTAAGCTGAAGTCAGACACTTAAGTGACTGAACCACTCAGGTGCCCCTTTTTAAAAAAAAATTTAATACTTATTATTTTTGACAGAGAAGAAAAAGTGGACACTCAACCAACTGAGCCACTCAGGCACCTTATATCAATCATCTTTTCTAACCACAATCTATGAAACAAAAAATCTGGAGAAAAACAGGAAAAGTCACAAACACATGAAGATTAAACAACCAATTGTGCTACTGAACAGCCAATGAGTCAATACAGAAATCAAAGGTGAAATCAAAAGTATCTTGAGACAAATGAAAATGGAAATACAACATACCAAAATCAATGGGATGCAGTAAAGGCAGTTCTAAAAGAGAAGTTCATAGTGATACAGGCCTACCTCAAAAACCAAGAAAAATCTCAAATAAACAATTTAACTTTACACCTAATAGAAGAATAAACAAAGCCCAAAGTTAGTACAAGAAAGGAAAAAATAAAGATCAGAGAAGACAGTTAGCTAAAGGGAAGATGACACAGTAAGAGAAGCCTAAGCTCACCATGTCCAGGGATACAACTAGATAACACTCACATCAGTGCAAATAACCAGAAAGCTAACCCAAAGACTGGCAGAACAAACTCCACAACTAAAGGTAGAGAAGAGGCCACATCAAGAGGGTGGAAAGGGTAGAGACACTGCAGGGAGCTAAACAGGCCCATGGATTGTGACAGGAGGGACGGAGCTGTTGGTGTGGAAAGGGAAGAGAAATAAATTATCACACTAGGGAACTCACACAGGGAAAATGACTCCCCATAGATTTGGCTTTGAAAACTAGAGGGGCCAAATTTTGTGAGTTCTTACAAACACAAGGACTTAAAGTCTAGTTTTAAAAATCAAGCTGGGTTCTGGGAAAGCCTAGAGAGCAATAAGAAGCTGAGTTTTCACCTTTAAAGACACAGTACAACAGTCTGCACATACATCATAGAAGCGGCTCTTTGAAAAAAGCTTGTGGCATACATGAGAATTTATTTACTAATCTCAGAGCATGTCTCAAGGGGCAGGGATCCCCGGGAGACTTCTCCAGAAACAAGGGAGCTGGCAGATACCATTTCCCTCTCCTGCCCCACAGCATAAATACACAGCCATACAGAAATCATTGCGGGGGGGNGGGATCCCCGGGAGACTTCTCCAGAAACAAGGGAGCTGGCAGATACCATTTCCCTCTCCTGCCCCACAGCATAAATACACAGCCATACAGAAATCAGGGGGGGGGGGGGGGGTGGAGGGAGGGCATGGCTGACATTCACTACCTAACCTGCTTATACCAAACCCATGTCCTAGACTCTGGGGGATCCACCCTTTCAGTCATGCTTGCTTCTCCCCCAGAAGATCAGCAAACCTTGCCAATATTGTGCCTCCTGAGCCACATATCTTGCAGGGCCTCAACATAATAAAGACCTTATATGAAAAATCCATAGCGAACATCAGAGGGGGCCAAGATGGTAGAACAGCATGGAAGTTTTTTTGCATCTCTTATCCTTGAAATACAGCCATATCAACACTAAACCATCTTGCACACCTAGAAAGCTGATTTGAGGATTAACACAACAACCTGCACAGCCTGAACCACAGAACTCAGCAGGCACACAGCACAGAAAGGGGGGAGAATATTGTGGAGGGCAGGAGCTATTTTTGCTTGCAGAGAGAGGACGGAGACGGGGGAAAGTATGGGAAAAGCACCCCCCACCAAAAGCAGTTGGAGAGAAAGTAGAAAAGTGGAAACAGCCGCAGGGACTGAACAAAAAAAGAAGGAGAAAGGTTTAAATTCCATTGAGACGCTATAAACAGGGAGAGCACAGAGTCTGAAACTCTGCAGCACAATACCTGGCAGTGTTCTGGTGGGAAGGAAGGGCAAATCTCCAGGAGCAGAGTGAGGTCCAGGGGTCCTTGGGCCACCCAAGGAGAGGCAGTTCCCCTGCTGGGAGGACATTTGGCAGAGGCTAAGTGGCCACTCAGCAGCCAAAGGTCCCAGCAGACCCCAGAGAACAACCACATTTGCTGGTGCTGGAAAAAGGACTATATGGAGGAAGCCGGCTGCCAGATATGTGTTGTGACTTACCATAATCCCTGAAATGCTGCTGCTACACAATCATGTGAACTTTTTCTGGGGCAGGCTGGCACTCAGCCACAGTCTCTGTGCATTGGCAGCAGCACAGTCCCGCAAATATTCCTGGGTGTGGCCAGCACCTGGCCATTGCTTGGTAAGACCCTCCCCCAGAAGGTCTGAGAGAGTCAAAGCTGCAGTCCTCAGAACTGAGGGACTGGGAACCAAAGCCACATCTGAGATAAAACCTGATTGCTTGGTCATGGACAGTGTAAAAACAGGGAGTGGGTGTAAACTAGAGACAAAGGAGGAGTGTGTGATTGCTGGGCAAGGAGAATAGAGTTCCAATAATAGAGCCTGGGTAGCTGGATCACACCATTTTCACCCCTGCCACATATGCGCATACACACCTACAAGTGCCACAACAATCCACCCCAGTAGCTAAGCAGCGCCATCTAGTGGACAACAGAGCCATTACACTAAGCCCCCCCCCAACTGGGCCAAACTTGCTCTTCAGGAAAACAAGTCTCTCTGCCTGCTTAGTTTGTGGACTATAAAGTGTTTCATAGTTTGACTTCTAAGGGAACACGAAGTAATCTCAATCATATTTCAGTCTGTTCGCTGGTCCATTTATTATTTTTCTTTTTCTTTTCTTATTCTTGAATATACAAAGAGAAAAAATTTATTTTTATTTTCAGTTTTTCTTAAAAATATTTTTCTTTACTTTTTCTACTATATTTTTTTGGTAATTTTTCAAATTCTATTTTCTTTCATCATTTCATTTTATTCTATTTCATTGTATTAATTTTTTCAAATTTTCTTTTTTTTCTTTTATCTTTCCCTTTTTTCTCTACTCTATCTAACTCCTTTCAACAACCAGACCAAAACACACCTAGGATCTAGCATCATTTATTTGATTTTTTGCATGTGAATTGTTCTTAATTTTATAGTTTTATTTTTTTTTACCTTATTAATTCCTTTCCTTCCTTCAAAATGATGAAATGAAGGAATTCAGTCCAAAAGAAAGAGCAGGAAGAAATGACAGCCAGGAACTTAATAAACACAGATACAAGCAAGATGTCTGAACCAGAACTTAGAATTATGATAATAAGAATACTAGTTGGGGTTGAAAATAGATTAGAATCCCTTTCTGTGGAGATAAAAGAAGTAAAAGCTAGTCAGGATGAAACTAAAAAATGCTATAACTGAGCTGCAATCTTAAATGGATACCATGGTGGCAAAGATGGATGAGACAGAGAAGCAAATCAGTGATATTGAGGACAAACTTATGGAGAATAATGAAGCAGGGGAAAAAAGGGGGAGACTAAGGCAAAAGAGCATGATTTAAGAATTGGAGAAATCAGTGACTTGTTAAAAAGGAGAAATATCAGAATCATAGGGGTCCCGGTAGACGAAGAGACAGAAAAGGGGGTAGAAAGGTTATGTGAGCAAATCATAGAGGAAAATTAACCTGGGGAAAGACACAGACATCAAAATCCAGGAAGCACAAAGTACTCTCATTAGATTCAACAAAAACTGACCATCAACAAGGCATAGTCAAATTCACAAAATACTTGGGAAAGGAAAGAATCATGAAAGCAGCAAGGGAAAAACAGTCCTTAACCATGGCGAACATGGTTCAATGAGGAAAAACTGACAGCTTTTCCCCAAAGATCAGAAACAAGACAAGGATGTTCACTCATGACCTTTTATTCAACTTAGTATTGGAAGTCCTAGCCACAGAAATCAGAACAGAAAAAGAAATCACTGGAAAGGATGAAGTAAAATTTTCATTATTTGCCAATGACATGATACTATATAAAGAAAACCCAAATACTCCACCAAAACTCTATTAGAATTGATAAATGAATTCAATAATGTCAAAGGATACAAAATCAATGTACAAATAAAGATACTGCATTTCTTTCTATACACCATTAATGAAGCAGCAGAAAGAGAAATTAAGAAAACAACCCCATTTACAACTGCACCAAAAATAATAAAATATCTAGGAATAAACTTAACCAAAGAGGTGAAAGACCTATACTCAGAAAACTGTAAAACATTGATGAAAGAAACTGAAGATGATACAAACAAATGAAAAGACATTCCATGCTCATGGATTGGAAAAACCATTATTGTTAAACTGTCTATACTACCCAAAGCAATCTACATATTTAATAAAGTGCCTATCAAAATACCAATAGCATTTGTCACAGAACTTGAACCAACAGTCCTAAAATTAGTATAGAACCACAAAAGACTGCAAATAGCCAAAGGAATATTGAAAAAAAGGACAAAACTGGAGGTATTGAAATCCCAGATTTCAAGATATATTACAAAGCTCTAGTAATCAAAACTGTGTGGTACTGGCACACAAAAAAAGACACATAGCTCAATGGAACAGAATAGAAAGTCCATAAATAAAGCCACACTTACATGATCAATTAATCTTCAACAAAGGAGGCAAGAATATGCAATGAGGGAAAGCAGTGTCTTCAACAAATGGTGTTGGGAAAACTGGACAGATATATGCAAGAATGAAACTGGACCACTTTCTTACACCATACACAAAAATAGACTAAAAATGGATCAATGACCTAAATGTCAAACATGAAACCATAAAAATCCTAGAAGAAAACATTGGCAATAATTTCTCTGCCATCAACCATAGCAACATTTTGCTAAATATGTCTCCAAAGGCAAGGGAAACAAAAACAAAAATAAGCTTTTGGGACTATGTAAAAATAAAATGCTTCTGCACAGCAAAGGAAACAACCAACAAAACTAAAAGATAAACTACTGAACGGAAGAAGATATTTGCAAATGACTTATTTCTTAAAGGACTACTATCCAAAACATATAAAGAAATTAAAAACAACATCTCAAGGGACCCTGGGTGGCTCAGTTGGTTGAGCATCCAACTTCTGCTCAGGTCATGATCTCATGGTTCATGAGTTTGAGCCCTGCATCAGGCTTGTCGCTGTCAGCAGGGAGCCCACTTTGGAGCCCATGCAAGGCTCAAACTCATGAACCATGAGATCATGACCTAAGCTGAAGCAGGACGCTCAACCACCTGAGCCACCCAGGCACCCCCAACTCTCACCACTTTTATTCAACATAGTATTGGAAGAGCGATTAGGCAAGTAAAAGAAATAAAATACATTCAGTTGGAAAGTAAGGGGTAAAATTGTCACTATTTGCAGATGAAATTATTATATATAGAAAACCTTATTAGAACTAACAAACATGGGCACCTGGGTGGCTCAGTCGGTTGAGCGTTTGACTTTGGCTCAGGTCATGATCTCACAGTTTGAGGGTTTGAGCCCCGTGTCGGGCTCTGTACTGATTGCCAGCTCAGAGCCTGGAGCCTGTTTCAGATTTTGTGTCTCCCTCTCTCTCTGACCCTCCCCTGTTCACACTGTTTCTGTCTTTCTCTCAGAAAAAAGAAAAATTAACAAAGAAATTCAGTAAATTTGAGGTGTACAGAACAAAATCAATATGTAAAAATAAGTTGCATTTTTATACACCAACAAGGAACTAACAGAGTAATTAAGAAAACAAATCTCATTTACAATTGCATTAAAAAAGAATAAAATACTTAACCAAGGAGGTTAAAGACCTGCACATAAGAATTATAAGACATTGATAAAAGAAACTGAAGAAAACACAAATAAATGGAAAAATATTCCATATTCATGGATTGGAAGAATTAATATTGTTAAAATCTCCACATTCCCCAAAGCAACCCACAGATTGCTCTCTATAAAAATTTCAATGACATTTTTCATAGGAATAGAACAAAAAATCCTAAAACTTATATGGAATCACAAAAGACCTCAAACAGAAAAACCATCTCCAGAAATAAGAACAAAGTTGGAAGCATCATGCTCCCTGACTTCAAACTATTATACAAAGTTATATCAATCAAAATAGTAATGTATTCACATAAAAACAGACACACAGATCAGTGTAATAGAATAGAGAGCCCAGAAATAAACCCACATACATATGGCCAATCGATTTACAAACAAAGGATTCAAGAATATGTTATGGGGAAATGACAGTCTCTTCAATAAATGGTTCTGGCAAAACTTTTGCAATCACATGCAAAAGAATGAAACTGGCTAGTATCTTACATTACACACAAAAATTAATTGAAAATGAGTTAAAGATTTGAATATAAAACCTGAAACCACAAACTCTTAGAAGAAAACACAAGATTAATCTTCGCAATGACTTTTGGATATGACTCCAAAAGCAGAGGCAACAAAAGCAAAAACAGGTAATTGAGACTACTTAAAAATTAAAATCTTCTGGAGAGAGGGCAAGATGGCGGAGAAGTAAGGAGCTCCGTACTTGCACTCGCGCCCATACATCACACAGAAAAGATCTGAAGCCATTGGAAACCTTACAAAACCTGAGAGACTGGGAGAAAAAGGACGCAGAATCCACTG